>NW_027101966.1:0-300000 GCF_035609145.1 Eleutherodactylus coqui | reverse complement strand
GGATTTAAAACAACCATCCTCTCCTTTTTCGGTTGGAAGCAAAGCCTGGCATACAGGGTAATGTGCGTGGGTAGAGCTTTCAAGAACGGTGGTGGGAATCACTCATGGGTGGGAGACAGTGGGCGCCTTTGGCTGCTCGATGACAAGGAGACTTGAGTGGTTGAAGATGGAAGAGGCTTGGGCTGTTGACACCTGGAAGTAAAAATGTTTTTTAGTTGAGAGGGAGAAAATGTCTCCTAGATGTCTTCTGTTTGACTGTACATTACTTATAAGCCATGTAGACCAGAAGGGCACAAGAACCTATTGGGCTTCCGACTATTAGAATTGAGGAACAGGCTACTTTTGTTCTTCTGACAGAGACTGACGGAGGCTGTATTTGTACAACCCCAATTGCAAAAAGGTTAGAATGTTGTTTAAAATCTAAATATATGTAAAGAAAAATAATGCAATGATTTGGAAATCTCATCGAACCGTATCATGTTTATTCCCAATAGAACATATCAGAGGGGGGGGGGGAGACATTTTTCCATTTCATTTTAAAAATTAACTCATTTAGAAAATTGATGGCAGCAGCACATCTCACAAACGGTGGGACTAGAAGAGTAAGTGATACTAATGAAAACAGCTGGAGGATGAGTTTTCACATGACTGTATAAAAAGAACATGTTAGAGAGGCCGAGTCTCTCAGAAGCAAAGATGTTCAGAGGTTCACTAATTTGTAAGAAATTGAAAATTGTGAAACAATCTCAGAAAAATGTTCCTCAACATAAAATTTCAGGAAGACTTTGAATATCTCACCATCTACAGTACAGAATATCATCAGAAGAGTCAGAGGATCTGGAGATATTCACGTAGACAACGGACAAGGCTGACGGTCAGTACTGGATGCTGGAGATCTACGGCCCTCAGGCGTCGCTGCATTATACACAGGCATGATTCTGTAATGTAATCCCTGCAGGGCTCAGGAATACTCCCAGATATCACTGTGTGTGAACACAGATCACCAACCCACAAATACAGTTACAGCCGCATCATGCCAAGAAGAAGCCAAATATCAGCGCAATTCAGGAACGCCGGCGTCTTCTCTGGGCCAAAGCTCATTTACAATGGACTGAGGCCAAACTCTTCTGTGGGCAGATGGACCAAAATGTTAGAGTCTTTGTGTAAACCGTGGACGCCGTGTCCTGTGGACTCAAGAGGAACCATCCAGCTTGTTATCAACGCACAGTCCTGCCTCTCTGATGGTATGGGGTGGCATTAGTGCCTATGGCACGGGCAGCGCACACATCCTGATGGGCACTATCAGTGCTGACAGTATATAGAGGTCTCATCCAGGAAAGACAACCCAGGACTGTTGAGTAGCCAGAATCCTCCATCAGACAGGAATTGGACAACATTCCTCTCCTAAAACTCCAGCAATTGGTCTCCTCGCTCCCCAGATGTTTACAGACTGTTGTAGAAAGGGATGCTACACAATAGTAGACACGGCCATGTCCCAACTTCTGTGAGATGTGTTGCTGCATCAAATTCTAAATTAGTTTTTTCTTTTTAATGAGATGTAAAATATCCCCCCCCCTCCCCCGCACCCCCCCCCCCCCCACACCCCCCTCACCCTCTGATATGTTCTCCTGTGGATATAATGCGGTTAGATTAGATTTCCACATCATTATATTCTTTACATTTTATACAGCAGCCCAACATTTTGGAGTTCTATATGACTCTTTCCATTGCAGTTATTACAGCTCCCTCTTCTCCAGAGCTGCGGACAGGAGATCCTCATTTTCCTGACATACTGTGCGTGGGGTTCCTAAAGATGACAACCCCACCTATCAGTCATGTATAGCATGTCCTGTGGATATGCCACAAATGTCTTAGATAACAATACCCATTCAAATGAGGCATTAATAATACTGTGCGCCTGCTTGCCATAACCGTGCCAACTGCAGAATGTCTTATCGCAGTACCAGACAGTGTCCCTAATAATAGTGCCAGCGACACCATGCCCCTCATAGCAGTGCCAGCCACACCATGCCCCTCATAACAGTGCCAGTCATAATGTACCCCTCATGATACAAGCCACACCATGCCCCTCATAGCAGTGCCAGCCACACCATGCCCCTCATAACAGTGCCAGTCACAATGTACCCCTCATGATAATACCAGCCACACCATGCCCCTCATAACAGTGCCAGCCCCAATGTACCCCTCATGATACCAGCCACACCATGCCCCTCATAGCAGTGCCAGCCACACCATGCCCCTCATAACAGTGCCAGCCACAATGTACCCCTCATGATACCAGCCACACCATGCCTGCATAACAGTCCCAGCCCCAATGTACCCCTCATGATACCAGCCACACCATGCCCCTCATAGCAGTGCCAGCCACACCATGCCCCTCATAACAGTGCCAGCCACAATGTACCCCTCATGATAATGCCAGCCACACCATGCCTTCCCCTAGCAGAGCCAGCCACAGAACAAAGACAGGACTGACAGTCCAATAGCGACACACAGTGCCCTGCATGTCTCTGTCCCAATGTTTTGGAGCAAGCAAAATGGCATCATGGGCTGCAAGTCCTTCCTGCCCGAGGTTGACTAATGAATATATATATAGGTTTGCTTTTGGGTAGCCTTACACAAGATAGCCATCATCCAAATAGTCACTCGACAGAGCAAATGTAAGAAAGAGCTGTTCCGTATAAACATGAACACCAACCGGTGGTCACCTAAAAATAGTCGCTGGTCGATTAATTGTTGTCTGGTGTACACAGGTCATCGTTGTCCTGCAATGACTAGCCAACAACCTGGCAGGCCGGTGCGCGGATGTTCTCTGTAGGCCTCCAGCTAGACGTTGATTTTAAAGAATTTGCCCTCCCAATTAATGCTCATTGGTTCCCCAAAACACATAAATACATGCGAGTGATCCGCGACCGAACAGTCCTTGCTGGTCTCCGAGAGAATGCTCGCTGCTCTGGCCTCTGGCTGGTCTACATGTGCATTCAGTGGACTCGGCAACCAATAAGCTTGAAGAGGGGTCGAGATGTGAAGTAGATGCCAACCAAAGAACCTCACAAACCTCAGTTAGTTGACAAACAATATGTCACCCCATCTAAATCTTCCCAACGATTTGTTCCGCAATCACAAAATTGAAGAACAAGTGAAGGATCATCTCGTTGTGTAGAAGCACACAAACAAACAATGGCCGCTCGTCCGCTTTAACGAATAGTTCAAGTTACTATTTAGATGATGGCTCTCTCAAGAAAAGCCACCATTACAGTGAATCTCCAACTACATCTGGAGGAGACTTCGCAGGCGATTACATATGGTTAGCAGGTTGGGGTGGGATATCCGAGGGCTCCACTCACCAAGACCGGGACTTCCTGACCCGCGCAGCAGCTGGACGCTCCAAAAGACTATCCAGACGCGTCAATCTCTCGAGGTGAAGCGCTCGCGGGTCCTGCTCTGCTCGATCCTTAGAAAAGTCCATCTCAAACACAGTAGGGGGGGTCATGTCCAACTCAAGGAACATGATGTTCTCAGCCTGGGGATGAAGAACCAAGACGGATATTACGGGAGTTATCAAATAAAAGTGTCGCCCTAGTAGTTGTCCAGCAACATAAACGCCGCGGCGGCATCTGGAGGCATCTGTGGGTCATCATGGAAAGAACGGGTTGTTACTAACGTTAGTTGTAACAAAGTCCATGCTACTTACCCGATACCGCGGATGATAGCCCATTACCATGGCGACCCTGGCGTACTGGCTGATTGGCCTTTTGTATCCTACGGCTGATGATGGACGCTTCTTCATTGCGCTTCCACCTCCGTTTCCGCTGTGGGACACCCATACAATATTAGCATTGACAGTGACCATGTTATATCCTCACATGTATACACATCGCACACCGGCCTTAGTGCCTGTACGCTAAAGCCTCATACATACGTAAATACGCAGCCCAGTGTGCGGTTATTTTTTATGCACGTGGCATGCAGTGAATAGAGCTCATTGATATCAATGGGTTCATTCACAGCTGCGTATTTTGAGCCCTAAGAGAGTCTCCATATTGATTTGACTCCTAATTGGCTTGTTTTGACTCCTCCTCTTCCTCATCCTCACTGTGGCATATCTCCAGCTCTGCTGCATCGCTGTTAACGAACCTTGGCTGAGTACTCACCTCAACTATCCTCTACTCTGAACATCGACTCCTGTTGCTGACTCCTGACTGCCCTCCTGCATCCACCACCAATACACCCTTCATCTCCCGTCTCTCCCATCCTGGATCCCAAACTGCTAATATTATGCAGATAATCACCCACCGGACCAACCAGGGTCCCGGGGTCACCTGACTACAATGAACATTGAGGGAAGGGGGATAATAAAGGTGAAATTGTGCCAACTGCTTGGCACTTTGCCTGGGCAGCACAATTTGACCCTTGCAAACCCCATATTGTACATCTACAACATAAGTATGGCGGCGGCTCAGGGGCCGAGCTCTCGGCATTCTCAGTAGGAGCCGGCTGTAACTGACAGCTAGGGTCCCGCTACAACCGGCAGGATTGGCGATAACTCTGATCCTGGCCATTAGCTCATACATGCTGCGGTCAATCGCAGAGGGTCGATGGGTCGCCATGCCAGGTATTGTGAAAGAAAAAAGATCATAATGAGTGGAAAATCAGTCGGCGGATCAGAGGGGGCACGGAAACCGATTAAAACAATTAAAACCACGAAAGAAATATCCAAGTAGAAAAACATCCACGTTTTTTGCACAACTTTCCATGTTTTTGGTTAAAAAAATAAATAAATAAACAGGTGCTTGATTGTCATCTATAATAACCGTCCAATAAGGCGCTGAAGAAAAAAAAGAGACTCTGCGGTGGGAAAAAAAAAATTAAAAAAAGTTCTGGGTCCGTGACTGCAGCAATGCAAAAAAAGAGATATTTTCCAAAAACACAAGTAGTGCGCAAAAGTGGAAAAGACTAGAAAAAAAATTATATATATAATTTTGGTCATCGTAAACGTACCGACCCGCAGAAAAAGTGTCATTTAGGCCTCCTTCACACAGGCGACAACGTCGTGCAATTTTGTCACGTTGCTACAAATCGAATCTATGTGAAGCCCCTGCTTTCCTATGGGTTCCTTCACACATGTGATGTTTTGTAGCATGCAACAACCCGACACACAAACCTCGCAGGTCCGGCGATATGCCCGCGACACGTGAGGTTTTGTAGTCCGTGTTTCTCTATGGAGTCTTCCTCTCTGTTGCATCACATCACACGAAAATGCAACTTTGACAATAAGAAATCCTCCTGTAAAGCCCTAAACTAAGCTCTAGCTGCAGGGGAAAAAAACACAAAAAAAAAAACACATACATCACCATAGAAGCGCTCTCTGACGCCGCTGCAGCTTCTCCCCGGGTCCCGACACTGCTTCTATTTTTCATCTTCTGGCCAGGGATTGAAAAATCCCCACGTTCTGGAAGCACTGGCTGTGATTGGCTGATGCTTAGCCAATCACAGCCAGTGTTCAATGAACCAATCGCAGCCATTCAGAGAGCACTGGCTGTGATTGGTTAAGCATCAGCCAATCACAGCCAGTGCTTCCAGGAGGCAGGGATTTTTCAATTCCCGGCCAGAAAATGATTAAGAGAAACAGTGCCAGGACCCGAGGAGAAGCTGCTGCGGCAGTGCCCCAGACAGTACAGGAGAGGTGATGTATACCTTTATCTTTTGCTTTAGCTAAAGCTTATTTTTGGGGTAGGGCTTATATTTCAAGCTCCCCCCCCCCCAGAAAAAAATCCTTGCATGTGATGCTACAAAGTCGCGCAACTTTGTAGCGCTACACAATTGCGGTATTGCCACGAGAAGACGCAGCGATATTGCACGATGCAGCAATGCGATATTGTTGCAATTTTCTCGCAGTGATGCTGTGTCGCCCGTGTGAAGGAGGCCTTAGAATGCATATAGCTCACCCCTCCAAGAACAGCCCCCCGTACGGCCGTGCTGGTGGAAACATACAAAAGTTATGGCTTTTGAAAAGTGGTGATGAAAAGCCCCCCAAATTGTTGCATTCTTAACCCCTTAATCGCCCAAGATGTAAATTTACGTCCCTTGTGTTCCGGGTTTGTATGGAGGGGGATCAGAGCCGATCTCACTCCATACAATGTGGTTACAGCAACAGCCATGTTCTGCATGAACGCTAAATAACTCTTTAAATGCCCCAATCAACGTTTGGGGTTCCCAAATGGTCCCCACTGCAATGCAATCAGTACTAATAGCCCACAATACCCCTTTAAGTACTAAACTAGGCCGTGTCCTTAAAGGGGTTTTCCAAGCAGCGCCTGCTATCAATGCCAGGACACAGTGGGGTCAGAGTGGAAGCTCATAATTGGAGGTTGAGGTCTCCTTGAAATCAATGGGAGCTGTGCAGGCAATTATGAGTGTCGGCCAGTACACAGGGGTTGCAGCAACGGCTTCCGCTCCGACCCTGGTGCATCCCAGCACTGACAGCCAGCATTGCCTGGAAAACCCCTTTAAGGGGTTAATGTGCTGATGTTCTGGAGGGCAGCCCTCAGAGTTGTTTCTTCTGGTGGCTCCAAGGGTCTAAAACAGCGCTGAGAACCTATTGAGTGATGACCCTCCATGATGCCGGATTGCTGATGGAACCCATGATGATGTAATTAGAAGAACTTACTTTCCCGGAGGAACAAGAGGCTGGAACTTCCACTGGTCCTCGTCTGCGTCGTAGTAGAGGCGGTTCATGATCTTGTTCTTCTCTTCCGGAGGAATAAAGTTTTCAATGATCAGATACCTGACGGAAAAGAAGACCAAGAGTCCACATTGGAGAAGTTCACTTGAAGGAAGTCTCCACGTTAGCCAACCAGATCCTTGAGGCGCCAGGAGCTCCGGAGAAGCCGCACACTCACTTGTACTTGAGTTCCCGTGTCTGCTCGTTCTGCGCCTGCTCCAGGTCCTGCCGCACCCGGACGTACTCATCGTGCTGGTCCTGGATCTCTCCCTTCACGGCCTGCAACTTGGCGTAGAGCTGAAAGAAAGGCATCGTATGTAACGCTGACTGCACCTCATAAGAAACCGTAACCCTAAACCGGTGGTGACCAACATCACATACTATACAGGGGACTGCTTCCACATCATGGCCAGACTTGTTTCATAGCTGACAGTGGAGAGCACATGTGTCAAACATAAGGCCCAGGGACGAATCCGGCCCACCACGTAACGTTACGAGCTCCGTACGCAGAAGGACCGCCTCTCCAGCGCTTGGCACTGGAGATGGTGCCAGCACAGGGAGCGGGTGCTATCTTGGATTCTGATCTTTGGTGTGCATCTCCACGCTGTTCAGCAGCTCCCAGGTGGTGGCTCAGCTCTGACAGCCCTACCCGGCACCCTCGCCACCCTGCAAAGTAGGAAGACGTGGAAGGGGAGAAACCCATCCGCCCACCATCTTTGTTAGACCGGCGCGACAGCGGAAATTTTGAACAGTAAAATTTTTTAACTGTTTCATGCGCTAATACGTTCCATAGTGGCGAGTGTATTTGCACATGCACCAGTGTGCTCAAACCCTAAAACAAAGTCAAAATCCACACTGCTATGGCTTGAAATCAGCTGCAGACCTGGCTAATATCGGCCCGGCCGCATCAATCACCTTGCAATCAGCAAACCCTCACTGCTGCGCTGCGGTCGCTGATCAGGTGATGCACCCACTTCCCATTTCTGCTATGTGTCAATGTACCCTAAAAGAAAAATCGGCTTAGTTGCCCCTGGGAACCAATTACTGCTCAGCTTTCATTTTACCAAAGCAGAACACTGATCCCCGCTGGTAACCTCTTAGATGCAGCAAGCAATGTTGATCGCGGCACATAAAGTGTTCACAGAGGAAGGGTGATCCCTCTATGATGACCTCTGCCCTCTGCCATGTAATCCAGATCTGTCATGGCCTAGGATTGCTATGATAAGCGATAATGCATTACAGTACAGAAGTATTGCAGTGTATCATCAGAGTGATCACAGCAAAGCAGATAAAAAAACCACACAAAAATTAAAAAGAATCTGTAACGACCCGTATGATAAATTGAACCCACTTTTTATCCTGCACGACAAACAGTATTAACAACCAAAAAAAAAAACGGAGTCTAATTGCATTCTTTGTTCATTTTTCCTCAATGAGGGTGATTAAAAAAAAGCCGCATGTACCCCAAAATGGTACCAATAAAAACTACAGCTCATAACGCTAAGAACAAGCCCTCATACTGCCATGTCGACAGAAAAAAAAGTTATGGCTTTTGAAAAGTGAAGATGAAAATCACCAAAATATCGTTGCGGCCTTAGGACCAAAATAGGCCGCGTCACTAAAGGGTTAAGTTGAACATCGGTTTCTGTTTTTCTGTCCACAGGACAAAACAGAAGGACAGAAAGCCTGAACAGAGCCTGAGATGTATCACCTTTTTCAGCTTCTTGGTCTTCATCTCCACCTCCTGTTGCAGCGACGTGTACGTCCCTCTCAGCTCCACCGTCTCCTCATCTCTGAGGAGCATCTGCTGTTGTATTTCACGTTCCCGGCGTTTCTGTGAATTAAGAGGGAATTCATTCAATGAAAGGGTTAATCTGATAACTAATAATGTGATAATGTAGTCATCAGCATCATCCTACCCTTCCATCCTGAATCAGGCGAGTGTCATTTGTTATTTGGACACTTTAATGGATGGAGTTGGCAATACTAACTCAATATTAGGATCTAGTATACCATTGGCAGTCCACCAAACTGAAATCACGAAGACTTTGTGCGGTGTAATTATCGTCTAGATAGAAATTGGGAAATGACTCTCAGTAGAGAGAATCTCAGCTTTAAACACAAGCTTTGGTTACATACATTTCAGGTACTGAATAGGATGGTTCTTCAAAAAGTGCTGAGAGTTCCTGCTGTGAGAGGGGAGCTATTCCAATGTACACTATGTTGACAAAAGTATTGCCCCCCACCCCTACTCCCTTTCCACTAATCCTGTGCTGTCAGGTGAAGGGGATATGCTTGAAGAAGTACAGATGTCTGGGTCCTTAGGAGGCAGTGATCATGCTATTCTTGAATTTTGGATAACAATGGGAGGAAGACCTGAGAAAACGCAGACCTCAAGGTTTATTTTTCAGAAAGGCAGTGTTGCAACAGTGCTGAGATCGCTGCTGGATTGACTAAGTCCGGTGCGGGTTTTAGACTTGGTTCTGCACCTTCTAGCTCAGAAGGTGTAATGTAATGTAGTCACATCTGTGGGTAATTAGCTGGGTATTTACCTGGCCGGATACTGAGCTAAAGTGCTATGTATTGTCAGTTGCTTGCAATCTGAGCTGGCAGTAAGTGGCTCCCGTAGACAGTGTGGTATCCACTGTGACGTATCAGAGGACGGCTCCGTGTGCTGCGGCCTCACCACCAGCTAAGTGCTGTGTGTCATTTTGTTTTCCTTTTGTGGTTTTTCTTGTCCTTTATTTTGTTGGCCAAGTAGGGTTACTTCGGTCCCAGGAACGAGTGCAGGCCCGCATCTATCGAAGTGATCAGTCTGCTGCGTTAGGCAGGGCCCTCTCACTCATCAGTACGTACTTAGGGAAAGCCTTTCGGTTTATTTAATGTTGTTTGTATTGGCTGCCGCACGTTGGGCTATTAGTTATGCATATCTGCAGGTGCTGCTCCAGCACGTCATTGGCGGACGTAACAGGCAGAGTTTAATGGACTCAGAAAGAGGATAGGAAGAATCCAATGGCTGGATGTTCTTAAGAACAGAAATGTCCAAGAAGGTTGGGAAATATTGTGAAATGAGATCCTCAAAGCACAATCGTTACCAATCCCTAAAAGAAGGAAGAATGGAAAGCATTTTAAGAGACCCGGAGGGATGAACACAGAACTTGTACACATGTTAAAGAGGGAGAAAAATATGTTCATCAAATGGAAAGTGGGGGGAATATCTAAAGAAGAATATAATGCAGTCTGCAGGAACTGTAGGGCAAGTGTCAGAAAAGCTAAAGCTGATAATGATGCCGAGAAGGCCAAACGTTTAAATTCCTATTTTGTATTTGTTTTCTCTCAGAAAGTAGATGGAACATCAACTGATCTTCCCTGTGCTATTGGGGGAATAAAAGAATGCTGGCTATCTGTAAGCAGAGAGATGGTGGGGGAACACTTAGCTAATTTACATGAATCCAAGTCTCAAGGTCCAGATGAATTACATCCTAGGATACTAAAGGAAGCAGCGGAGGTTATTGCTGAGCCACTCGCCATAATCTTTGAAAATTCCTGGAGAACAGGAGAAATCCCAGAAGATTGGAAAAGGGCAAATGTTGTCCCTATCTTCAAAAAAGGGAAGAAGGTGGACCCAGAAAACTGCAGGCCTGTGAGCCTGACTTCTATACCGGGAAATATCTTTGAACAAATTATTAAACAGCATGGATGCAAGTACTTGGATGAAAATGGAGCAATTAACCAGAGCCAGCATGGGTTTGTAACAAACAAGTCATGTCAGACTAATCTAATATCCTTCTATGACAGAATCACCGACTGGGTTGATGAGGAAAATGCAGTAGCTATAGTGTTTCTTGACTTTAGTAAAGCATTTGACAAAGTATCTCATACAATACTTATTGAAAAAATGACCAAATCTGGGATTGACAAGGCAACTGTTAGGTGGATTCACAACTGGCTGAGTGATCGTACTCAAAGAGTGGTCATAAGTGGCTGCACATCCAAGTGGAAGAATGTATCAAGTGGGGGACCACAAGGCTCTGTCCTAGGCCCAGTGTTGGTCAACATTGTTATAAGTGATCTGGAGGAGGGAATTGAGGGAAAATTGATCAAATTTGACGACAACACAAAGCTAGGAGGGATAGCCAACACTAGGGAAGAGAGAGTATTCAAAAAGATCTGGACAGTGGGCAGCGACTAACAGAATGGTATTTAACAAGGAGAAATGCTAAGTCCTACATCTAGGCAAGAAAAATGAAAAAAAGCACATACAGAATGGGAGGAATTGGGCTAAGCAGCAGCACATGTGAAAAAGACATGGGTATACTAATAGATCATAGACTGAACATGAGTCAACAATGTGATGCAGCAGCCAAAAAGGTAAATACAATTCTGGGATGTATTAAGAGAAGCATAGAGTCTAGATCACGTGAGGTCATTATCCCCTCTACTCTTCCTTAGTCAGACCTCATCTGGAATACTGGGTCCAGTTCTGGGAACCCAAATTAAAAAAAAAAACATCGACAAACTGGAGAAAGTTCAGAGAAGAGTTACCAAGATGGTGGGCGGTCTGCAAATCATGTCCTAGGAGGAACGGTTAAAGGATCTGGGAATGTTTAGCAGAAGAGAAGGCTGAGAGGAGACTTAATAGCGGTCTACAAATATCTGAAGGGCTGTCACAGCGCAGAGGGATCAGCCCTATTCTCATCTGCACAAGGGAAGACTAGAAGCAATGGGATGAAACTGAAAGGGGGGAGACACAGATTAGATATTAGACAGTGAGGGGGATCAATGAGTGGAACAGGTTGCCATGGGAGGTGGTGAGTCCTTCTCAAGGGAAGTCCTCAGAGGCTAGACAGACATCTGGGAATGCTGCACTGAGCAGAGGGTTGGACCTGATGACTCTGGAGGTCCCTTCCAACTCCACTATTCTATGATATGCAAATCGAATGTGTGAGCATTAAGGCAAAAAGAGGGTATCACACAGTTATATACCAGTACAGAAGCCATCAGAATGTCATCAAATGTGGAACTGACAACAGGGTCTGGTAGAGGGATGTCACCAACCAATCAGTACGGGACATTGCAGCTTTTGAACCTTCCAGAGTCCACTGTTGGCCATGTTATGGGGAGATGGAAGCAATCGGGTGTGTGCTGTGCTGCCATGTTCAGGGAGACCTCGCAAACTGACAGAACGTGGACAATGAAGCCTTGTAGGAGCTGTGAAGACATCACACACATCATTTGCCCTCGCACAGGCGGTCTCACCAACCGTTGGGACATCCATTAGTACCCCAACCCTCTGTAGGGACCAGCATGTGAAGAGTTACTATGGACGAGCGGCTGCACACAACATCCCAGCAGTTAATGCACAGCGGTGCCTGCAATGGGGCTTGGAGCTGTAAGTGAGTGGAAGCAAGTGTTGTGGGCAGCTGAATCACAGTACACTATCCCCCCATCGGCTGGCGCACTTGGGTGTGGAAATTGCCTGGAGAGCGGTTTCTACATGACTGCATCATCCCAATAGTGAAGTTTGGATGAGGTTCTGTTATGGTGTGGTGGTGGTGGGGGGGAGGGGGGGTTCTGCTGGCAAGAGCCAGGGCTACTGGTTATAGTTGAATCCACCCTCAAGACGAATGTCCTTACCTGCCCTGAGGGACATATTTAGTCCATAATGAAAAATATCGATAGGTAGATGTGTAGCAAATAGCCAGAGAGCCTTACTGAACTTAAATGGGGCTCCACTCCACCAAGAACAGCAACATATTGGAGCCTCCATTCCATGGACGGCCTTTGAGTTGCATTGTTTTCTACTGTATCTTCATTCTTCCCCAGTGCACCTCACCTGTAAGTGAAAATGCCCCCCCTCCCCCCACACACACACACCCCATCCTTGGTTGAAGAGTTGTTAGATGTTTGTTAGATGTCAAGATGGAGATAGTTATTTTGCATGTATGTAATGCTTCCTCATCTAATCGGAAACAATTGTGACCATGTAACGCAGCACTGGTTCCTTCACAGTCAGCCCCTGTAGAAGGTGTAGAGTTCCAGAGACAATGGGGTCCATTTGCCTCCAAGGTCCGTATCTCAGACCCTGCATACAAGCCGTAGTAATGCCATCAGTGGTGGTTGAATGTCACATTTTGTCACCGTCTACATCTCACCTGTTCGGCGATCTCCTGTCTCTTTATCTCCAGCATCTTCTGCTGCTCGTTGGTATGGTCCATGATGGTCTTTCCACCAATAAGGAGTTTGCTCTCCATCGCCTGTGTCTCAAGAGTGAAGAAGAGTAAATCAAGAGACAATTGTTCTGGGGGTTACAAAGACACAGTGACCTTATATCCTATATCATTCTAGAAGACTTAAAGGGGTTTTCCAGTTTTATGGAACAAATGTTATTTCTCTGTATAAATGGAACATTCCACAACTTTGTAACAGACTTTGTGTTTCAGTTCGTAACAGTTTTCAAGATATGTGCTTGCTTTCAGAGAATAAAACCACTTGTTTTTTCAGATGCAGTAAACCTGTACACAGCTAGTCCTGCTCTCAGCTGAGAAGTGGAAACAATCGTATCAAATGTAGACAACGCTCTGTGAGCTCAATAGCCCAGACTCCAAACTGATACATCAGCTTCATCAGATAGAGATAGTTATTTTGTATGTATGTGATGTCTTCAGATCTAATCGTCCCGCTCTCTGCTGAGAAGTGGTTACAATTGTATCCAGTGTAGACAATGCTCTATGAGCTCAACAGCCCAGACTCCTGACTTATACATTGTTCACACCAGGTCCTGCTCTAAGCTGAGAAGTAGATACAATTGTTTCAAGTTTACACAATGCTCTGTGAGCTAACAGCCTGGACTCCAGAGTAAGGGCTTAAACACATGGGTGTATGCGCTAATACACTCGCTGCTATGAAGCGTATTAGCGCATGAACCCAGATTTTTTTTTATTTGACTATTTAAATTACGAGCGAGTTTGAAAAAAAAACAACAAACCTGGGAAGAAGATAGGTCCTGCGCTCGATTTCTCATACAGAGAAAAACTATGAGCAAGAAAGATAGGGCAAGTCCTATAGCGCATAGTATTAACACGCGAGAATCCCGATAGCAAAAACAAAACCATTGAAATCAATAGTTTCATTTCGTCCTGGTATGTAGTCACAATGTTCACAAATGCACTAACAGGACAAAAACACGCCCAACTATTTAAGCCCTAATACATTGTACGTAGCTAGTCCTGCTCTCAGCTGAGAAGTGATATAACTAACCAGTCTAGACAATGCTCTGTGAGCTCTGGACTCCAGACTGATACATTGTACATAGCTACTCCTGCTCTCAGCTGAGAAGTGATATAACTGTAACCAGGCTAGACAATGCTCTGTGAGCTCTGGACTCCAGTCTGATACATTGTACGTAGCTAGTCCTGCTCTCAGCTGAGAAGTGATATAACTGTAACCAGGCTAGACAATGCTCTGTGAGCTCTGGACTCCAGACTGACACATTGTACGTAGCTACTCCTGCTTTCAGCTGAGAAGTGATATAACTGTAACCAGTCTAGACAATGCTCTGTGAGCTCCGGACTCCAGGCTGATACATTGTACGTAGCTACTCCTGCTCTCAGCTGAGAAGTGATATAACTGTAACCAGTCTAGACAATGCTCTGTGAGCTCTGGACTCCAGACAGATACATTGTACGTAGCTAGTCCTGCTCTCAGCTAAGAAGTGATATAACTGTAACCAGTCTAGACAATGCTCTGTGAGCTCTGGAATCCAGACTGACACATTGTACGTAGCTACTCCTGCTCTCAGCTGAGAAGTGATATAACTGTAACCAGTCTAGACAATGCTCTGTGAGCTCTGGACTCCAGACTGATACATTGTACGTAGCTAGTCCTGCTCTCAGCTGAGAAGTGATATAACTGTAACCAGGCTAGACAATGCTCTGTGAGCTCTGGACTGCAGACTGACACATTGTACGTAGCTACTCCTGCTCTCAGCTGAGAAGTGATATAACTGTAACCAGGCTAGACAATGCTCTGTGAGCTCTGGACTCCAGACTGATACATTGTACATAGCTTCTCCTGCTCTCAGCTGAGAAGTGATATAACTAACCAGTCTAGACAATGCTCTGTGAGCTCTGGACTCCAGATTGACACATTGTACGTAGCTACTCCTGCTCTCAGCTGAGAAGTGATATAACTGTAACCAGTCTAGACAATGCTCTGTGAGCTCTGGACTCCAGACTGACACATTGTACGTAGCTACTCCTGCTCTCAGCTGAGAAGTGATATAACTGTAACCAGGCTAGACAATGCTCTGTGAGCTCTGGACTCCAGACTGATACATTGTACATAGCTTCTCCTGCTCTCAGCTGAGAAGTGATATAACTAACCAGTCTAGACAATGCTCTGTGAGCTCTGGACTCCAGACTGACACATTGTACGTAGCTACTCCTGCTCTCAGCTGAGAAGTGATATAACTAACTAGTCTAGACAATGCTCTGTGAGCTCTGGACTCCAGACTGATACATTGTACGTAGCTACTCCTGCTCTCAGCTGAGAAGTGATATAACTGTAACCAGTCTAGACAATGCTCTGTGAGCTCTGGACTCCAGACTGATACATTGTACGTAGCTACTCATGCTCTCAGCTGAGAAGTGATATAACTGTAGCCAGTCTAGACAATGCTCTGTGAGCTCTGGACTCCAGACTGACACATTGTACGTAGCTACTCCTGCTCTCAGCTGAGAAGTGATATAACTGTAACCAGGCTAGACAATGCTCTGTGAGCTCTGGACTCCAGACTGACACATTGTACATAGCTACTCCTGCTCTCAGCTGAGAAGTGATATAACTGTAACCAGTCTAGACAATGCTCTGTGAGCTCTGGACTCCAGACAGATACATTGTACGTAGCTACTCCTGCTCTCAGTTTAGAAGTGGAGACAAAAACAAGCCCTCATACAGATGTAACGACGGAAAAGTAAAACATTAATGACGATCAGAAGATGATCAGGAGGAAGAAAATAATTGTATTTTTCTGCCAGATATTTTTATGAGTAATACAGAAAAGTAAAAGTATAGACATTTGGTACGGTCGTAATCGTAGTGACCCACAGAATAAGGTTGTGGCATTTTTGCCTCAAGTAGTGATAGTAGCGCTGCGGCCATATTGAAACACCATAGAGGAATCCCAGGAACAGGCGGACTTGCAGAAGAATGAGAAGGGCAGCAGCAAGTACCTGCCCACCCCCGATCCCTGAAGCGGCCGTCCCTGGGCTGGAGGGTCATTCTAAGCTTTCCTAATAGAAGACCAGAGGAGCGCTTTACACTATTGATGGGATTAACTGGGAAGACGTCTGCTTTACCTGCTGTCTTCCTCTTGGAGTGCCCATAAGGGGTTTGGGAGGCTTGTCATAGGGGGTGTGAAGGTAACTGGGTTACAGATGTTTCCCCTATAAGTGTACTGCGCCTTTAAGAGATGACATTCACTTGTCTGGTATAACAAGCAGGATCATTGGTGCAGGCTGGACTCAGCTGCTGCAGAACTCCCTCCCAGTTCTGCCTCTTCCCACCCTTATGTAGCTTGCAGCTTCATTGATATCTCTTCTGTTAATAATATCTGAGCTCAATCATCCTGTCCCGGGGGACGCAAACTCCTGAGCGCTATCATGTGCCGTGATAATAGCAGCGTGTCCGTGCCATGCATTATCATCCATAATTCACGGAGAGCAGCTGACGCTCCAATCTACATGTATCCCTATAGGAACATAGGAAGGACACCATGTCATCCAACCAGGAACATCACACAAAGCCCCGTGGACATCTACATAGACATCATCTGCTGCACTGGTAAAAGGCCGTAGTAGGTGTCAGCCCCCGGCAGCATATGGGAACGCCTAACTAAACTGTGACAGCGCATGTAGATGCTGTACAGACTATAGGCTTCATACATGGTGGCACGCAATGTCACCGGTGCTTGGACAGTGGGACCAGAAGCTGCCGGATGAGTTATGGGGTCCGCTAATGACCCACATTACAGGCTTCTCACTCCTATGGCAGCTTTGTATAGACCCTATCATATATACTTAATGGCCCCTTTATCAGAGCCCCATGCCCTTTATCAGAACCTCCAGCCCTTTATCAGAGCCCCATGCCCTTTATCAGAACCTCCAGCCCTTTATCAGAGCCCCCGGCCCTTTATCAGAACCTCCAGCCCTTTATCAGAACCTCCAGCCCTTTATCAGAACCTCCAGCCCTTTATCAGAACCTCCAGCCCTTTATCAGAACCTCCAGCCCTTTATCAGAACCTCCAGCCCTTTATCAGAGCCCCCGGCCCTCTCACGGTTGGCGCTTCCCTGTATATAAATTCTGCCCGTGACCCCGGAGTGTGGCATAGAATCACGTGACAAGTTTTCCATGGATCAGTTTCAGTGCGAATCCACATTAGATGGGAAAATCCAGCGATCTGATCTACTTCCAACGAGGCCGGTCATTGGTGCTGGACTAGGTAGGGCCGGGATGTCACTGTCAACCACGGGGGGGGGGGGGGGGGGGGGGGCGTTCTCGTGTAATAGTGTAAAGAGTATACTGAGAATGGCACGATCGTGGAAAACATCCAGTTAAGGGGATCCTGTGGATGCAAACAACTCATCACTGAAAGGGGTTGGAGGAGGATGTCAGGAATTCCAGCGCCATTGTGTCTAAGAGAAAGAGAAAGGTGAGACTCCAGCGGGCAAAAGAGCGCAAAACTTGTATCACTGAGCAGCGGGAAAACATCTCCTGGTCAGATGGATCCAGATTCTGTTGCTGATGGGAGGTCAGAATTTGGTGCAAGCAGAATGAATCGCTGACCCCTTCCTGTCAGCCGGTCAGAACATGTCGGCACCGCCATCTAATCTGCAGCAACTACAAGAAGCTTCCTGTCCGCAGGGGCCGATATTCCTGCAGTGGAATCTACGCAAGGAGGAATAGCTGTGGTTCTGAAGACCAAAGGAGCCCAATGCTACTAGATGGGGGGACTCTAATATACTGCGGCGGTAGGACACTGCTTAATAACAGGTTTATTCCCAATGGATGACGACCTTTTTTAGGCACCATCATGGCGGCCACTGTAGCAGAGAGACGTACACAGCGCAGTTATGGGGGCTTTCACACAGGATGGGACTGTCCGCAGAGCAGGTGCAGATTTCGTCAATTAGGGCAAAAACACACGGGTGCAGGTGCTAATAAGGTCACCGCTGCGGAGCGTATTTGGGAATGAAAGAGGGGTTTTTGACTATTGAATCTCCACGCGAGTTTAAGTACCAGTGGGGGGGGTCGGTCGCGCCTCTCTCGCACGTAGGGATAACGCGAGAGAATCCAGATCGGGAAAACAAAAGCATTGAAGTCGGGGGGTTTGTTTCGTTCCGTTATGCAGGATGACATGAAACCATTGTGACGCTTCTGCTCTTAGTGCAGGCCCCGGCACTTCTGTAAAACACAGGCAGCATTTGGCGCGAGGGGCGTGGCCACCGCAGGCGACAGATTTATGATAAATTAATGCTAGACACTGGGATAACACCAGGTCAGACCCAGCGCACATTTCGGTGCGGACACACATAGGTGGCGAGATGCAACTCTCCATGTGTTAAATGCATTGTGCGCCAGGGTTGGCGTTGGATGAGACGAGCTTAGGAAACTTCCCTCTTTGTTTCTATTCTTCATCTTTTTTAAATATGTCCATGCTGTCAGTGAATGAGAACCCTCTTGTTTACAGTCAAAGGCAGTAAATCTGTACACCAATTGTATCCGGGCTACATAATGCTCTGTGAGCTAATGAGACAGGACACCAGACTGATACATTGTATACAGCTAGTCCTCTACTGAGGAACAGAGACAATTGTATTCAGACTACACAATGCTCTGTGAGCTAAACAGACCGGACTGCAGACTGATACATTGTATACAGCTAGTCCTCTGCTAAAGAACAGAGACAATCGTATCCGGGCTACACAATGCTCTGTGAGCTAAAGAGACCGAACACCAGACTGATACATTGTATACAGCTAGTCCTCTGCTGAGGAACAGAGACAATTGTATCCGTTCTGTTTATCTCACAGAGCATTGTGTAGCCCAGACGCCAGACTGATACATTGTATACAGCTAGTCCTCTGCTGAGGAATACAGACAATTGTATCTGGACTACACAATGCTCTGTAAGCTAAACAGAACAGATGCCAGACTGATACAATGTATATAGTTAGTCCTCTGTTGAGGAACAGAGACAATTGTATCCGGGCTACACAATGCTCTGTGAGATAAACAGACCGGATGCCAGACTGATACATTGTATACAGCTAGTCCTCTGCTAAAGAACAGAGACAATTGTATCCATTCTGTTTATCTCACAGAGCATTGTGTAGCCCAGACACCAGACTGATACATTGTATACAGCTAGTCCTCTGCTAAAGAACAGAGACAATTGTATCCGGGCTACACAATGCTCTGTGAGATAAACAGACGGGACGCCAGACTGAAAAGTGCCAAAACAAAACCATCGATTTCAATGATCTCATTTTGCTGGTGGGATTCTCACACATAGTTATTCTACATGCGAGAATAGACAGAGCGGGATCGACCTTCCTGGTTTTTTGACCTGCGCCCTATACTGTAAAATTTGAACGGTAAGAAAACCCGACAATTTTGACTGTTTCATGCGCCAATATGCTCCGTAGCGGCGAGCGTATTTGCACATGCGCCAGTCTGAAGCCGCCCTGAAGTTCAGGCTACTTGGCCCACAGAAGATTGCGGAGCAGGATAAACTTGTATCCGCATCTCAGCTGAGAGCAGGACTATTATTATTTATTACTGCTAGCCGTTTAGTCATTGACGACCCTTGGCGACCCTAAAGGCGAGCTCCCGCCATGTTCTTCACTGCTTCTTTCAGTTGGTTGATATCCATGCCAGTATCAGCTATGACGGTGAGAGCAGGACTAGCGATGTACAATGTATCAGGCTGGAGTCTGGGCTGTTGAGCTCACAGAGCATTGTCTACAGTGGATACAATTGTAAACATTCATCAGTTGTGGGCAGGACTCAGGCTGGCTCTACTTACGAGTAAATCATGGGATTTTTGCCCGATTTTCTCCTGCTGCGAGTCAGTAAGAGAAGCAGAATATGAAGCAATGATTTTCAATGGTTTCCTTTCCACCTGCGACGTTTTCACTGATGCGACGTTCAGGGGATACAAAGTCGTGACATGATCTATCTTTCTGTGATGTGCGATTTTTTTTTTATCTCCCATGTATTCCTATGGAGACTTCTTTTTATCTCATCACAATGCTACAAACACGCGTTGCAATGTGATGCGATTCTAACATTACAGAGCCCCATTGACTTTTGCAATACAAAAATTGCGCGATTTTCTCGCACAGTTTTATCGTGTGCGGCAGCGATGCAAGACTGTTATCCGGAAAAAGAGATGCTCACAAATCACAGTAAATAATTCATACAGGAAGATAAACATTATTGTAAGTGTACAATCAGCCGGCTCCATCAGCGCCAACCACGGACCTCATAACCGCCTCGCTTACATAATGTCATTTATAAATAGGCTCCATGCAGCGTCTCCACCGTGATGACCGCAGCTCACCGGCTTAAGTGAAAAATTCAATGTTCACTCCTAGGAGCAGATGGAAAATTAGCTAAGGGACCGTCATCAGGCCGTATCATGGGCTGCAGAAGAGCGGCTGCCTATCTTCTCCAGAGATAGTCTCTGCGCAGAAGAGGGAGGATGAGCCGGCTGGAACGCTTCCAACCACTAATGGACGAGAGGCTGACAATGACAGAGGTCACAGCTCAGGCCTTCACTCCATTATAACTGCTCAAAAGAATAAAGAACTCCATGTCCTTCCCAGATTGTTGCATCATCCAATACTGCTACAGGAACCCAAAAAGTGCTAAGGATTGCAGGAGGAAGTGAGTGAATAAAACTACTATAATACTGCCCCCTATGTACAAGAATATAACTACTATAATACTGCCCCCTATGTACAAGAATATAAGTACTATAATACTGCTACTATGTACAAGAATATAACTACTATAATACTGCCTCCTATGTACAAGAATATAACTACTATAATACTGCCCCCTATGTACAAGAATATATCTACTATAATACTGCCCCTATGTACAAGAATATAACTACTATAATACTGTCCCCTATGTACAAGAATATAACTACTATAATACTGCCCCCTATGTACAAGAATATAACTACTATAATACTGCCCCTATGTACAAGAATATAACTACTATAATACTGCCCCCTATGTACAGGAATATAACTACTATAATACTGCCCCTATGTGCAAGAATATAACTACTATAATACTGCCCCTATGTACAAGAATATAACTACTGTAATACTGCCCCTATGTACAAGAATATAACTACTATAATACTGCCTCCTCTGTACAAGAATATAACTACTATAATACTGCCCCCTATGTACAAGAATATAACTACTATAATACTGCCCCCTATGTACAAGAATATAACTACTATAATACTGCCCCCTATGTACAAGAATATAACTACTATAATACTGCCTCCTATGTACAAGAATATAACTACTATAATACTGCCCCCTATGTACAAGAATATAACTACTATAATACTGCCCCCTATGTACAAGAATATAACTACTATAATACTGTCCCCTATGTACAAGAATATAACTACTATAATACTGCTCCCTATGTACAAGAATATAACTACTATAATACTGCCCCCTATGTACATGAATATAACTACTATAATACTGCCTCCTATGTACAAGAATATAACTACTATAATACTGTCCCCTATGTATAAGAATGTAACTACTATAATACTGCCCCTATGTACAAGAATATAACTACTATAATACTACCCCGTATGTACAAGAATATAACTGCTATAATACTGCCCCCTATGTACAAAAATATAACTACTATAATACTGCCCCTATGTACAAGAATATAATTACTATAATACTGCCCCTATGTACAAAAATATAACTACTATAATACTGCCCCTATGTACAAGAATATAATTACTATAATACTGCCCCTATGTACAAAAATATAACTACTATAATACTGCCTCCTATGTACAAGAATATAACTACTATAATACTGTCCCCTATGTACAAGAATATAACTACTATAATACTGCCCCCTATGTACAAGAATATAACTACTATAATGCTGCCCCCTATGTACAAGAATATAACTACTATAATACTGCCCCCTATGTACAAGAATATAACTACTATAATACTGCCCCCTATGTACAAGAATATAACTACTATAATACTGCTCCTATGTACAAGAATATAACTACTATAATACTGCTCCTATGTACAAGAATATAACTACTATAATACTGCCTCCTATGTACAAGAATATAACTACTATAATACTGCCTCCTATGTACAAGAATATAACTACTATAATACTGCCCCCTGTGTACAAGAATATAACTACTATAATACTGCCCCCTATGTACAAGAATGTAACTACTATAATACTGCCTCCTATGTACAAGAATATAACTACTATAATACTGCCCCCTATGTACAAGAATATAACTACTATAATACTGCCCCCTATGTACAAGAATGTAACTACTATAATACTGCTACTATGTACAAGAATGTAACTACTATAATACTGCTCCTATGTACAAGAATATAACTACTATAATACTGCCTCCTATGTACAAGAATATAACTACTATAATACTGCTCCCTATGTACAAGAATATAACTACTATAATACTGCCCCTTATGTACAAGAATATAACTACTATAATACTGCTCCCTATGTACAAGAATATAACTACTATAATACTGCTTCCTATGTACAAGAATATAACTACTATAATGCTGCCCCCTATGTACAAGAATATAACTACTATAATACTGCTCCTATGTACAAGAATATAACTACTATAATACTGCTACTATGTACAAGAATGTAACTACTATAATACTGCTCCTATGTACAAGAATATAACTACTATAATACTGCCCCCTATGTACAAGAATATAACTACTATAATACTGCCCCCTATGTACAAGAATGTAACTACTATAATACTGCTACTATGTACAAGAATGTAACTACTATAATACTGCTCCTATGTACAAGAATATAACTACTATAATACTGCCTCCTATGTACAAGAATATAACTACTATAATACTGCTCCCTATGTACAAGAATATAACTACTATAATACTGCCCCTTATGTACAAGAATATAACTACTATAATACTGCTCCCTATGTACAAGAATATAACTACTATAATACTGCTTCCTATGTACAAGAATATAACTACTATAATGCTGCCCCCTATGTACAAGAATATAACTACTATAATACTGTCCCCTATGTACAAGAATATAACTACTATAATACTGCCCCCTATGTACAAGAATGTAACTACTATAATACTGCTACTATGTACAAGAATGTAACTACTATAATACTGCTCCTATGTACAAGAATATAACTACAATACTGCCCCCTATGTACAAGAATATAACTGATATAATACTGCCTCCTATGTACAAGAATATAACTACTATAATACTGCCCCCTATGTACAAGAATAAAACTACTATAATACTGCCCCCTATGTACAAGAATATAACTACTATAATACTGCCCCTATGTACAAGAATATAACTACTATAATACTGCCCCCTATGTACAAGAATATAACTAATATAATACTGCCTCCTATGTACAAGAATATAGCTACTAGAATACTGCCCCCTATGTACAAGAATATAACTACTATAATACTGCCCTCTCTGTACAAGAATATAACTACTATAATACTGCTCCTATGTACAAGAATATAACTACTATAATACTGCCCCCTATGTACAAGAATATAACTACTATAATACTGCCACCCCTATGTACAAGAATATAACTACTATAATACTGCCCCCTATGTACATTAATATAACTACTATAATACTGCCCCCTATGTACAAGAATATAACTACTATAATACTGCCCCCTATGTACAAGAATATAACTACTATAATACTGCCCCCTATGTACAAGAATATAACTACTATAATACTGCCCCCTATGTACAAGAATATAACTATAATACTACCCCTATGTACAAGAATATAACTACTATAATACTGCTCCTATGTACAAGAATATAACTACTATAATACTGCTCCTATGTACAAGAATATAACTACCATAATACTGCTCCTATGTACAAGAATATTACTACTATAATACTGCCCCCTATGTACAAGAATATAACTACTATAATACTGCCACCCCTATGTACAAGAATATAACTACTATAATACTGCCCCCTATGTACAAGAATATAACTACTACAAGACTACTCCCTTATGGTGAATATATATTCCAGATTCTCTTTGCTCCATATCTCCCATGATTCCTTCTGTCTCTGTGTGAGCGTCCGTCTCACTAATCACAGTGGAAATGCTCTGATGATGGAAGATTGAGGCTTCCAGCATCATACAGAGCAGAATGGAGAACTTGCGGAGGGCTCATCTAAGACCGCAGCAGAACAATGAATGGAGACGTGTGATGGCAGTGAGTGACAACCGCCAGCTTACTCTCTGATCAGATAAGAGCTCTCCCCCCAAAAAAGGTGGGATTACCCCTGTAGCTGATTTACACCTTCACACCCACCATACTGTTTCCAGGATCCTTGGGTAATGCTAGGCAGGACAGAAAGCACTAGTACAGATGACGTCTCTGCACCTGGTTCAGTGATGTCATGCAATATGCATCATATTGTGGGGCCCTTAAGCAAGACCAGACATCAGAAGTCATCCGAGTCTTCAGCAGTGATCACAACATGAGTCAGTCCGAGGTACACAGTACAGGATGCGGAGCAATGGGGAAAGTGATACAACCGGAAATTACCAGGAAGCATAACAGATCCGTAATTAAGAGAATAAGTACTGAGCAGAGAGGATGAGGATCACACCCAGCATCCTGGGAAGTAGTCCTGTGCAGAGAGGATGAGGATCACACCCAGCATCCTGGGAAGTAGTCCTGTGCAGAGAGGATGAGGATCACACCCAGCATCCTGGGAAGTTGTACTGTGCAGAGACGATGCGGATCACAGCCAGTATCCTGGGAAGTAGTACTGTGCAGAGAGGATGAGGATCACAGCCAGCATCTTGGGAAGTAGTACTGTACAGAGAGGGTGAGGATCACAGCCAGCATCCTGGGAAGTAGTACTGTGCAGAGAGGGTGAAGATCACAGCCAGCATCTTGGGAAGTAGTACTGTGCAGAAAGGATGAGGATCACACCCAGCATCCTGGGAAGTAGTACAGCGCAGAGAGGGTGAGGATCACAGCCAGCACCCTGGGAAGTAGTACTGTGCAGAGAGGATGCGGATCACAGCCAGTATCCTGGGAAGTAGTACTGTGCAGAGAAGATGAGGATCACAGCCAGCATCTTGGGAAGTAGTACTGTGCAGAGAGAATGAGGATCACAGCCAGCATCCTGGGAAGTAGTACTGTGCAGAGAGGGTGAGGATTACAGCCAGCATCTTGGGAAGTAGTACTGTGCAGAGAGAATGAGCATCAAACCAGCATCCTGGGAAGTAGTACTGTGCAGAGGGTGAGGATCACAGCCAGCATCCTGGGAAGTAGTACTGTGCAGAGAGGGTGAGGATCACAGCCAGCATCCTGGGAAGTAGTACTGTGCAGAGAGGGTGAGGATCACACCCAGCATCCTGGGAAGTAGTACTGTGCAGAGAGGGTGAGGATCACACCCAGCATCCTGGGAAGTAGTACTGTGCAGAGGATGTGGATCACAGCCAGCATACTGGATGTAGTACTGTGCAGAGAGGATGAGGATCACACCCAGCATCCTGGAAGTAGTACTGTGCAGAGAGGATGAGGATCACAGCCAGCATCCTGGGAAGTAGTACTGTCAGAGAGGGTGAGGATCACAGCCGGCATCCTGGGAAGTTGTACTGTGCAGAGAGGATGAGGATCAAACCAGCATCCTGGGAAGTAGTACTGTGCAGAGAGGGTGAGGATCACAGCTAGCATCCTGGTATGTAGTACTGTGCAGAGAGGATGAGAATCACACCCAGCATCCTGGAAGTAGTACTGTGCAGAGAGGGTGAGGATCACAGCCAGCATCCTGGGAAGTTGTACTGTGCATAGAGGGTGAGGATCACAGCCAGCATCTTGGGAAGTAGTACTGTGCAGAGAGGATGAGGATCAAACCAGCATCCTGGGAAGTAGTACTGTGCAGAGAGGGTGAGGATCACAGCCAGGATCCTGGGAAGCAGTACTGTGCAGAGGATGAGGATCACAGCTCACATCCTGGGAAGCAGAACTGAGCAGAGAGGATGAAGATCACACCCAGCATCCTGGGAAGTAGTACTGTGCAGAGAGGGTGAGGATCACACCCAGCATCCTGGGAAGTACTACTGTGGATTGAGGGTGAGGAACACATGCAGCATCCTGGGAAGTAGTACTGTGCAGAGAGGGTGATGATCACACCCAGCATCCTGGGAAGTAGTACTGTGCAGAGAGGGTGAGGAACACATGCAGCATCCTGGGAAGTAGTACTGTGCAGAGAGGGTGATGATCACACCCAGCATCCTGGGAAGTAGTACTGTGCAGAGGGTGAGGATCACATCCAGCATCCTGGGACATAGTACTGTGCAGAGGGTGAGGATCACACCCAGCATCCTGGGAAGTAGTACTGTGCAGAGAGGGTGAGGATCACACCCATTATCCTGGGAAGTAGTACTGTGCAGAGAGGGTGAGGATCACACCCATTATCCTGGGAAGTAGTACTGTGCAGAGAGGGTGAGGATCACACCCAGCATCCTGGGAAGTAATACTGTGCAGAGAGGGTGAGGATCACACCCAGCATCCTGGAAAGTAGTACTGTGCAGAGAGGGTGAGGATCACAGCCAGCATCCTGGAAGTAGTACTGTGCAGAGAGGATGAGGATCACAGCCAGCATCCTGTGAAGTAGTACTGTGCAGAGAGGATGAAGATCACAGCCAGCATCCTAGGAAGTAGTACTGTGCAGAGAGGATGAGGATCACACCCAGCATCCTGGGAAGTAGTACTGTGCAGAGAGGGTGAGGATCACAGCCAGCATCCTGGGAAGTAGTACTGTGCAGAGAGGATGAGGATCACAGCCAGTATCCTGGGAAGTAGTACAGTGCAGAGAGGGTGAGGATCACACCCAGCATCCTGGGAAGTAGTACAGTGCAGAGAGGGTGAGGATCACAGCCAGCATCCTGAGAAGTAGTACTGTGCAGAGAGGGTGAGGATCACAGCCAGCATCCTGGGAAGTAGTACTGTGCAGAGAGGATGAGGATCACAGCCAGCATCCTGAGAAGTAGTACTGTGCAGAGAGGGTGAGGATCACAGCCAGCACCCTGGGAAGTAGTACTGTGCAGAGTGGGTGAGGATCACACCCATTATCCTGGGAAGTAGTACTGTGCAGAGAATGGCAATGTTGAATGTCATGTGAATGACCTGGATATGAAGGATCTGGAAAAATATGAAGGATGGTGTATGTGATGGTGGGGTGGGGGTGTGAGGGTGTCTCGGTAACCGATCCATCGTTTGTGGCCTCATCACGTTATTGGTTGCCTTGCGTGCTCCTGTTATGTTGGCTCTTTAAGTCCCTTCTTGAACGCTGCCCCCTAGTTAACTTCTCTATCCTGGGAATCTGCGGCTATAAATGACACCATTTAGCAGGTTTGGCCCTAAAATCAACCTCAATCTCCTCCCTCTTTTTAGAGCAGAGGTTTGTGCTCCAGAGCTGCACTTCCAATAAGAACACTCAGTGACTTGCATCCAGGGAGCAAGAACTGATATTCCTCTAACAGTAAATCTGCCAGTCATCCAGTTAATCCCGCAATGTTTCTGCTTCTAGGAAAGCTGGGTGAAAACCAGGATGGCCGCCACAACCTGTGACCCAGAGGCTGTCACTCAGCTTTCCCCTACTCCTGAGTGGCCAACCGTCCTCAATCATCCTCGCCTGTTCTAGAACTGCGGAGGCTTTTCGCTGAGCTCAGCATTTCCTTCTCGCCGCTGGAATCTGCAGAACTTTGCTGCAAAGATGTCTGGCGCAGAACGTGCGGCGTCACAGCAGAATGCAGGAGGACACAATCCTCTGCCCTCCCCGAGGCTGGGAGCATCTTCAGCTCTGCTACATACAGCCTCTGTGTGGCTGAGGGTTTGTTACAGTTGTATCCAGTGATTACAATGCTTGAGACTCCAGACTGATACATTGTGACAACGTCTTGGTACAGGAGAGAGATTTGTGCTGCTGATGTCATTGACTTAACCCCTTGATGACCACATCTTTTCCTTTACATTTTCTTTTTTCCTCCCCACTTTCAAAAACCACAACTCTTATTTATCTATCGATGTGGCCTATATAGAGGCACCTGTAAGCTGTTCGCAGATTTGGACGCTGCATAAATGCCTCCCCCTCCTTTCTTTTCGCTGCTCCCATAGGAGTCTATAGGACCCGCCGGCGTATATCGGCCTTAACATACTTACAGAACTATCTTTTGGCTGAGCGTATATGTGCCGGCCGCCTATATGCTCTTTTTTTCACGCTGCCGGCGTATTTCCGCGCCATATAAATCGCCCGTGTGTGAACGAATGCATTGGGAACCAATGCTTCACATGGGTAGCGTATATACACCCGGGCGTGAAAATGCAGCGTATATGCGTTCGTGGGAATAAAGCCTCAAACAGATGAACGTAATTGGTGGAGGCATCTCCATCCATAACAATCTCACCCGTATAATGGGAAGAAGCAAAGCCATTGATTTCAATGGACTCATTTAGACGAGCGTGTTGGTGGAGCGCAAAATCTGCGTAAGAGAAAAGATAGGACTCGCCCTATCGTCCGTGTTAGGTGCTACAGAAGTCTATGGCAGCTTAAGAAAAAAAAGACACAATTGTATTCAGTACAGACAATGCTCTGTGAGCTCAACAGCCTGGACTTCTCATCTGACAGGAGGACTAGCTGTGCAAAATGTATCATTCCAGAATGTGGAGCTCACAGAGCATTGTCTACACTGAATACAATTGTCTCCACTGCTCAGCTATATACAATGTATCAGTGCTGAGTCCAGACTGTTGAGCTCACAGAGCATGGTCTCCAGGTGAGAACAGGACTAGCCATGTGCAGGATTACAGCCTTTCTTGTACTTCAGGCTGACATATTGTCGCACACTCTGATCTTTCTTTATCTGAGAGTTTCCCATCATGTCCCTCAGTCCCCGTTGGCCCCTGACGGCCCCCGACCCCCGCCCGCAGGCATGATGTTCTGGTAACAGATGGATGATGTCAGGATTAATGATGTTGCCGGTCAGGTCACTGATGATATCATAGACATGAAAGCCTCAGTAGCTGCAGCCTTCGTCCTCCTCATCCTTTGTCTCTGCATCCCCAAAGTGCTGTTATTTAGGTAGACAGGTTGCCATAGCAACAAAATGTCTTCCAACCTAGCGACAGCGCCCGTACCGCGCACAACTACCGGGCGAGGAGTCATTACCTACAGGACGTGATGTCACCACGACCAATATGGAATGTTTAACTCTTTGCAAGCTGCAAGTAGACACAGCTCAACAGACAGGATCCCATTCTAAGATTAGATACAGAAGCTCAGTATCACACATGACAAGCTTAGATACACAGCACAGCAACACTCACTCCCTGGAGATGATTTCCCCAGGCTTGGTTACAGTCAGCTGTCTCCCGCTATGAGGTGTGTATGTATATGTGAATACACAGAACATGTTCTACAATCTGCTCGTATCAAGCTGCCATGTACGTAATATCAAGTGTACCACAAGCACCGCAGGGCGTACCGCCTGACAGTACACACATTAGGCCCACGGTGGTTTCTGGCTGAGAGTCCAGAATTTTTCTGTGTTTTGGATTGCCGCGGCGGCTCATACCCTAGATACTCCCTGGTACTCCTCTGGTGTACTATATACTCCCTGGTACTCCTCTGGGGTGGGTACTAGATACTCCCTGGTTTTTTTCTGGGGTGCTACTCTCTGGTTCTCCTCTGGGGTACTGGATACTTCCTGGTACTCCTCTGGGGTACCAACTACTACCTGGCACTCCTCTGGGGTGCCATCTACTACATGGCACTCCTCTAGGGTACCATATACTCTCTGGTACTCCTCTGAGGTACTGGATACTCTCTGGTTCTCCTCTGGGGTACTGGATACTTCCTGGTACTCCTCTGGGGTACCAACTACTACCTGGCACTCCTCTGGGGTAGCATCTACTACATGGCACTCCTCTAGGGTACCATATACTCTCTGGTACTCCTCTGAGGTACTGGATACTCTCTGGTTCTCCTCTGGGGTACTAGATACTTCCTGGTACTCCTCTGGGGTACCAACTACTACCTGGCACTCCTCTGGGGTACCATATACTCCCTGGCACTCATCTGGGGTACCATATTATCCTTAGAACTCCTCTGGGGTACTATATACTTCCTGGTACTCCTCTGGGGTGAGTACTAGATACTCCCTCGTTCTCCTCTGGGGTATTGCTCACTGGTACTCCCCTGCGGTACTAGATATTCCCTGGTTCTCTTCTGGGGTACGAAATACTCCGTAGTACTCCTCTGGGGTACGAGATACTCCGTAGTACTCCTCTGGGGTACGAGATACTCTCTGGCACTCCTCTGGGGTACGAGATACTCTCTGGCACTCCTCTGGGGTAAGAGATACTCCCTGGCACTCCTCTGGGGTACGAGATACTCCCTGGCACTCCTCTGGGGTACGAGATACTCCCTGGCACTCCTCTGGGGTACGGGATACTCCCTGGCACTCCACTGGGGTACTGGATACTCCCTGGCACTCCACTGGGGTACTGGATACTCCCTGGCACTCCACTGGGGTACTGGATACTCCCTGGCACTCCACTGGGGTACTGGATACTCCCTGGCACTCCACTGGGGTACTGGATACTCCGTAGTACTCCTCTGGGGGTACTAGATACTCCGTAGTACTCCTCTGGGGTACGAGATACTCCCTGGCACTCTTCTGGGGTACGAGATACTCCCTGGCACTCTTCTGGGGTACGAGATACTCCCTGGCACTCTTCTGGGGTACGAGATACTCCCTGGCACTCTTCTGGGGTACGAGATACTCCCTGGCACTCTTCTGGGGTACGAGATACTCCCTGGCACTCTTCTGGGGTACGAGATACTCCCTGGCACTCTTCTGGGGTACGAGATACTCCCTGGCACTCTTCTGGGGTACGAGATACTCCCTGGCACTCTTCTGGGGTACGAGATACTCCCTGGCACTCTTCTGGGGTACGAGATACTCCCTGGCACTCTTCTGGGGTACGAGATACTCCCTGGCACTCTTCTGGGGTACGAGATACTCCCTGGCACTCTTCTGGGGTACGAGATACTCCCTGGCACTCTTCTGGGGTACGAGATACTCCCTGGCACTCTTCTGGGGTACGAGATACTCCCTGGCACTCTTCTGGGGTACGAGATACTCCCTGGCACTCTTCTGGGGTACGAGATACTCCCTGGCACTCTTCTGGGGTACGAGATACTCCCTGGCACTCTTCTGGGGTACGAGATACTCCCTGGCACTCTTCTGGGGTACGAGATACTCCCTGGCACTCTTCTGGGGTACGAGATACTCCCTGGCACTCTTCTGGGGTACGAGATACTCCCTGGCACTCTTCTGGGGTACGAGATACTCCCTCGCACTCTTCTGGGGTACGAGATACTCCCTGGCACTCTTCTGGGGTACGAGATACTCCCTGGCACTCTTCTGGGGTACGAGATACTCCCTGGCACTCTTCTGGGGTACGAGATACTCCCTGGCACTCTTCTGGGGTACGAGATACTCCCTGGCACTCCTCTGGGGTACGAGATACTCCCTGGCACTCCTCAGGGGTACGAGATACTCCCTGGCACTCCTCTGGGGTACGAGATACTCCCTGGCACTCCTCTGGGGTACGAGATACTCCCTGGCACTCCAGTGGGGTACTGGATACTCCGTAGTACTCCTCTGGGGTACTAGATACTCCCTGGTACTCCTCTGGGATGCAGTCCTCTCAGTTTGCACTGATGTACACATTGTATATATGGAGAGTTCTATATATATCATCCTCATGTTCTACCTCTGGCGTCTATCTCCTGACCTCCGGGCACCTTACTAATATGGTTTATGGCAGAGCTAACAGTATTAATGAACACTCGGCACTGTGCCTGTGAGAGCCGTGCCAACCCTCCAGAACGCACTGCTGCCAATAGAATTACTTCAGAGCTGACAAAACCCCGGACTGCTGGAGCGTCACAACCAACGCTCATCCGTATAGCCACATCAGGAGACCCCGATCACGCCATCTGTGTATTGTGCCACGTCTTATCTATGCGGGCTAGACCGCTCGGTATCCACTCTTATTCTGTATCTATGTAACTCCTTCATTACTGTAGCGTTACACACCACTATACATCACTTGATAGTTTCTATCCCCAACATATAGCTAGGGCAATAATCTACATTAACCTAGCTATATGTTTTTGGAAAGTGCGAGGAATCCTGCATACCTTTAGGAAACCCACACAAAGAGGGAGAATATACAAATCCCATGCATTAGTTCTTCCTGGTGGGATTTGAACTCAGGATCCCAGTGCAAACCACTGAACCACTGTGCTGCCCACTGAGCCCCTGTGCTGCCCACTTGTCCGGTCATGTATCTGTTTTTATACAATGCATTTGAAAAGTCCTCAGACCCTCTTCTTACATATTGCTATGTTGTGTCCTTGTGTTCCATTTATTCTGCACTCAGTACCCCATAATGACAAAGTGACGACAGAATGGGAGAAATCTTTGTAAGGTCTCGCCGCTCACAATGCAGATCAGAGCCAAACCCAAGCCATGAGGAGGAGAGACCTGCCTGTAGAGCTCAGAGACAGGATTGTGTGGAGGCTCAGATCTGGAGAAGCTATAAAACATTTCTGCTGCCCTGAAAGTTCCCAAGAGCCCAGCAGCCCCCATAATACTTACATGGAAGAACAACCAGGACTCTTCCTAGAGCCGCCGACCCACCAAACTAAGGGGGAGAAGGGCCTTGTAAGAGAGGTGACCAAGAGCCCAATGGCCCCCATAATACTTACATCGAAGAACAACCACAAGGACTCTTCCTAGAGCCGCCAACCCCCAAACTAAGGGTGAGAAGGGTCTTGTAAGAGAGGAGACCAAGAGCCCAGCAGCCTCCATAATGCTTACATGGAAGAACAACCTGGACTCTTTCTAGGGCCGCCAACCCCCAAACTAAGGGGGAGAAGGGCCTCGGTAAGAGAGTTGATCAAGAGCCCAGGGGTCACACTGACTGAGCTCCAAAGATCCTATGTGCAGATGGGTGAAACTTCAAGAAGGTCAACCATCACTGCAGACTCCACCAATCTGGGATGTATGGCGGAGGAGCCAGAAAGAAGCAGTAAGACACATAAAAGCTGCCCGGGAGTTACCAAAAAGCACCTTTAGTCTCTCAGACTGCGAGAAACAAGATCCTCTGCTCTGATGACACCAAGGTGGGACATTTTGGCCTTTAAGCGCTCTGTCTGGAGGAAAGTAGGCGCTGCTTATCACTTGCTCAATACCATCTCTACAGTAAAGCCTGGTGGTGGAGCATTATGCTGGGGAGGGGAGACCGGTCAGGGTGGATGGAAACCAGGCGCCGTTCATCACCGGCCCAATACCATCCCTACAGTGAAGGCTGCTGATGGTGGAGCATCATGCTGGGGGAGGGGAGACCGGTCAGGGTGGAGGAAACCAGGCGCCGCTCATCACCTGCCCAATACCATCCCTACAGTGAAGCCTGGTGGTGGAGTATCATGCTGGGGGAGGGGAGACCAGTCAGGGTGGATGGAAACCAGGCGCCGCTCATCACCTGCCCAATACCATCTCTACAGTGAAGCCTGGTGGTGGAGTATCATGCTGGGGGAGGGGAGACCAGTCAGGGTGGATGGAAACCAGGCGCCGCTCATCACCGGCCCAATACCATCCCTACAGTGAAGCCTGGTTGTGGAGCATCATGCTGGGGTAGGGGAGACCGGTCAGGGTGGATGGAAACCAGGCACCGTTCATCACCGGCCCAATACCATCCCTACAGTGAAGCCTGGTGGTGGAGCATCATGATGGGGAACAAGGAGACTGGTCAGGGTGGAGGAAACCAGGCGCCGCTCATCACCGGCCAATACCATCCCTACAGTGAAGCCTGGTGGTGGAGCATCACTCTGGGGGAGTGGAGACCCGTAAGGGGGAATGGAAAGACAATCACCCTAAGACCCCAGTCAAGACCACCCAAGAGGGACTTAGGGACAACTCTGTGAATGTCCTTGAGTGGCTTGGCCATAGCCCTGAACCCAATGGTACATCACTGACAATGGCTGTCCGCAGACGGCCCCCATCCAACCTGGCATAGGGCAGAAAATCCCCTAATACAGGGGTGAAAGCCTTGTGGCATCAGAGCCAGCAGGACTGGAGGCTGCAATCACTGCCAGAGGGGCTTCACCTGATGTCAAAAATGCCTCAATAGGACAGAGGTAGGACATGCAAAAGAATGCGGTTCATATTTGTGTGGGAGCCTTGGGGTACATGCCCACAGGAGATGGAGGAGTTGCGCTCCAGGTTTTCGGCTGCACTTGGACATCCTGTTGGTGTGCTGAACACAGAATGTTGACATGTGCTATTCTCATCCGAAAACCGGACAAAAATCGGACATGCTGCAATTTTCTTTACTCGGACGATCAGTAAAATAGCTCGTGTGCTTACGCCCGGTCACATAGACCCGCTATCTCTTACCGATATTCAGTCCAATTAAATGGAAGGATGGTCCGAGTACTCGCACTTTACAGAGTCCCATATACAACCCCTCTTCATAGTCTGCTCTGTCTATATGGGGCATGTGTCTACAGTGACATGTCGGGAGCTGTAATAACTCTAGTGATATTGTACAGCGGTCTCTCTTGGAGTGTCCTATATATGACATCTGCATTGTGTAGGGTCTCTCCTGGAGTGTCCCATATATGACATCTGCATTATATAGCCGCCTCTCCCATATATGACATCTGCATTATATAGCCGCCTCTCCCATATATGACATCTGCATTGTGTAGTGGTATCTCCTGGAGTGTCCCATATATGACATCTGCATTGTGTAGTGGTATCTCCTGGAGTGTCCCATATATGATATCTGCATTATGTAGGGTCTCTCCCATATATGACTTATTCATTGTGTAGTGATCTCTCCCATATATGACTTATGCATTGTGTAGGGTCTCTCCCATATATGACTTATGCATTGTGTAGGGTCTCTCCCATATATGACTTATGCATTGTGTAGCGGTCCCTCCCATATATGACTTATGCATTGTGTAGCGGTCTCTCCCATATATGACTTATGCATTGTGTAGCGGTCTCTCCCATATATGACTTATGCATTGTGTAGGGTCTTTCCCATATATGACATCTGCATTATATAGCCGCCTCACCCATATATGACATCTGCATTATATAGCGGTCTCTCCCATATATGACTTATGCATTGTGTAGCGATCTTTCCCACATATGACTTATGCATTGTGTAGCTATCTTTCCCATATATGACATCTGCATTATATAGCGGTCTCTCCTATATATGACTTATGCATTGTGTAGGGTCTTTCCCATATATGACTTATGCATTGTGTAGGATCTCTCCCATATATGACTTATGCATTGTGTAGGGTCTCTCCCATATATGACCTCTGCATTGTGTAGGGTCTCTCCCATATATGACCTCTGCATTGTGTAGGGTCTCTCCCATATATGACCTCTGCATTATATAGCTGTCTCTCCCATATATGACATCTGCATTATATAGCGGTCTCTCCCATATATGACATCTGCATTATATAGCGGTCTCTCCCTTATATGACATCTGCATTGTGTAGCGGTCTCTCCCATATATGACATCTGCATTGTGTAGCGTTCTCTCCCATATATGACATCTGCATTGTGTAGGGTCTCTCCCATATATGACTTATGCATTCTGTAGCGGTCTCTCCCATATATGACTTATGCATTGTGTAGCGGTCTCTCCCATATATGACTTATTCATTGTGTAGTGATCTCTCCCATATATGACCTCTGCATTGTGTAGGGTCTCTCCCATATATGACCTCTGCATTGTGTAGGGTCTCTCCCATATATGACCTCTGCATTGTGTAGGGTCTCTCCCATATATGACCTCTGCATTGTGTAGGGTCTCTCCCATATATGACATCTGCATTATATAGCTGTCTCTCCCATATATGACATCTGCATTATATAGCGGTCTCTCCCATATATGACATCTGCATTATATAGTGGTCTCTCCCATATATAACTTATGCATTGTGTTAGGTCTCTCCCATATATGATATCTGCATTATGTAGGGTCTCTCCCATATATGACTTATGCATTATGTAGGGTCTCTCCCATATATGACTTATGCATTGTGTAGGGTCTCTCCCATATATGACTTATGCATTGTGTAGTGGTCTCTCCCATATATGAAATCTGCATTATATAGCGGTCTCTCCCATATATGACATCTGCATTACATAGCCGCCTCTCCCATATATGATATCTGCATTATATAGCGGTCTCTCTCATATATGACATCTGCAATATATAGCGGTCTCTCCCATATATGACATCTGCATTGTGTTGGGTCTCTCCCATATATGACATCTGCATTGTGTTGGGTCTCTCCCATATATGACTTATGCATTGTGTAGCGGTCTCTGCCATATATGACATCTACATTATGTAGCTTCTCTCCCATATATGACTTATGCATTGTGTAGCGTTCTCTCCCATATATGACATCTGCATTGTATAGCGGTCTCTGCCATATATGACATCTGCATTATATAGGGTGTCTCCCATATATGACCTCTGCATTGTGTAGCGGTCTCTCCCATATATGACCTCTGCATTGTGTAGCGGCCTCTCCCATATATGACCTCTGCATTGTGTAGGGTCTCTCCCATATATGACCTCTGCATTGTGTAGGGTCTCTCCCATATATGACCTCTGCATTGTGTAGGGTCTCTCCCATATATGACCTCTGCATTGTGTAGGGTCTCTCCCATATATGAACTCTGCATTGTGTAGGGTCTCTCCCATATATGACCTCTGCATTGTGTAGGGTCTCTCCCATATATGACATCTGCATTATATAGCTGTCTCTCCCATATATGACATCTGCATTATATAGCGGTCTCTCCCATATATGACATCTGCATTATATAGCGGTCTCTCCTATATATGACTTATGCATTGTGTAGGGTCTCTCCCATATATGACTTATGCATTGTGTAGGGTCTCTCCCATATATGACCTTTGCATTGTGTAGGGTCTCTCCCATATATGACCTCTGCATTGTGTAGGGTCTCTCCCATATATGACCTCTGCATTGTGTAGGGTCTCTCCCGTATATGACCTCTGCATTGTGTTGGGTCTCTCCCATATATGACATCTGCATTATGTAGGGTATCTTCCCTATATGACATCTGCATTGTGTAGGGTCTCTCCCATATATGACCTCTGCATTGTGTTGGGTCTCTCCCATGTATGACATCTGCATTGTGTAGGGTCTCTCCCATATATGACCTCTGCATTGTGTAGGGTCTCTCCCATATATGACCTCTGCATTGTGTAGGGTCTCTCCCATATATGACCTCTGCATTGTGTAGGGTCTCTCCCATATATGACCTCTGCATTGTGTAGGGTCTCTCCCATATATGACCTCTGCATTGTGTAGGGTCTCTCCCATATATGACCTCTGCATTGTGTAGGGTCTCTCCCATATATGACCTCTGCATTGTGTAGGGTCTCTCCCATATATGACCTCTGCATTGTGTAGGGTCTCTCCCATATATGACCTCTGCATTGTGTAGGGTCTCTCCCATATATGACCTCTGCATTGTGTAGGGTCTCTCCCATATATGACCTCTGCATTGTGTAGGGTCTCTCCCATATATGACCTCTGCATTGTGTAGGGTCTCTCCCATATATGACCTCTGCATTGTGTAGGGTCTCTCCCATATATGACATCTGTATTGTGTAGGGTCTCTCCCATATATGACATCTGTATTGTGTAGGGTCTCTCCCATATATGACCTCTGCATTGTGTAGGGTCTCTCCCATATATGACCTCTGCATTGTGTAGGGTCTCTCCCATATATGACATCTGTATTGTGTAGGGTCTCTCCCATATATGACCTCTGCATTGTGTGGGGTCTCTCCCATATATGACCTCTGCATTGTGTAGGGTCTCTCCCATATATGACCTCTGCATTGTGTAGGGTCTCTCCCATATATGACCTCTGCATTGTGTGGGGTCTCTCCCATATATGACCTCTGCATTGTGTGGGGTCTCTCCCATATATGACCTCTGCATTGTGTAGGGTCTCTCCCATATATGACATCTGTATTGTGTAGGGTCTCTCCCATATATGACCTCTGCATTGTGTAGGGTCTCTCCCATATATGACCTCTGCATTGTGTAGGGTCTCTCCCATATATGACATCTGTATTGTGTAGGGTCTCTCCCATATATGACATCTGTATTGTGTAGGGTCTCTCCCATATATGACCTCTGCATTGTGTAGGGTCTCTCCCATATATGACCTCTGCATTGTGTAGGGTCTCTCCCATATATGACATCTGTATTGTGTAGGGTCTCTCCCATATATGACCTCTGCATTGTGTGGGGTCTCTCCCATATATGACCTCTGCATTGTGTAGGGTCTCTCCCATATATGACCTCTGCATTGTGTAGGGTCTCTCCCATATATGACCTCTGCATTGTGTGGGGTCTCTCCCATATATGACCTCTGCATTGTGTGGGGTCTCTCCCATATATGACCTCTGCATTGTGTAGGGTCTCTCCCATATATGACATCTGTATTGTGTAGGGTCTCTCCCATATATGACCTCTGCATTGTGTAGGGTCTCTCCCATATATGACCTCTGCATTGTGTAGGGTCTCTCCCATATATGACCTCTGCAGCTGCTGCACACATGGAGACACGCAGAACAGATGCAGCAGTTATCTGTAGAAGACAGGAAATCCTCAGCAAGTCATGCAGCTGCGTCTCTTAAAGCGACAGCGACCTATATCCTCCCAGAGACCCCCAACTCACCCCAGGTAATCGCACTGTAACTAAGAGGACAAGGACAAAGTGGACGGGGGGCTCTCAGGCCCTGGGAATTAAGGGGATGAGGAGCTGCGCACACCGCCAGCATGTGTAATCATATTATTGTCCCCCTGTTTAGAAGAGGCTTCGTGCCTGGCAGCGGATGGCGGCCCTCCAGGGAACGTCCATCCAGGGCAGAGGAATGCAAAGCTTTGTGCTGCCATGGGAATGTATCACCACCGGCTTAGATACACACTCAGCAGAGAGTATCACACATGACAGGATTAGATACACGGCTCAGCAGACAGTATCACACGGGATAGGATTAGATACACAGCTCAGCAGACAGTATCACACGGGATAGGATTAGATACACAGCTCAGCAGACAGTATCACACAGGATAGGAATAGATACACAGCTCAGCAGATAGTATCACACAGGATGGGATTAGATACACAGCTCAGCAGACAGTATCACACAGGATAGGATTAGATACACGGCTCAGCAGACAGTATCACACAGGATAGGATTAGATACATGGCTCAGCAGACGGTATCACACAGGATAGGATTAGATACACAGATCAGCAGACAGAATCACACAGGATAGGATTAGATACACCGCTCAGCAGACAGTATCACACAGGATAGGACTAGATACACAGCTCAGCAGACGGTATCACACAGGATAGGATTAGATACACAGATCAGCAGACGGTATCACACAGGATAGGATTAGATACACAGATCAGCAGACAGAATCACACAGGATAGGATTAGATACACCGCTACAGAGTGTATCACACAAGCTAGGACTGAATGCAGTATCTCAGCAGCCGGTATGTTAGCACCATGTGTTTGCCGGCGGCTCACATTGTTCTGAAGTCCATTGCGTCTTCCACCTGTAACCCGTCCAGGACGTTCCGCTGCTCTCCGGTATTCTGCGCGCAGCTATTCTGCACTATCCTTGCGTTGTGTCCTACAATGACAGCACCTCCCCTCCCGCTGCCTCCCACAGCTGAGGAGCTCGTTGCAATGTATCAGTCTAGGGAAGAGCTTCAGCTTTTAAACAAAACAGAATTAGCGCTCCAACAGATGGCTGCGCTTAGTCCAGTTATGCGGCCATGAAAATCACGGTCCATAACGGGACAAAACAAAAACATTAATTTCAATGGTTTTGTTTCCACTGTGGGGATTCTCGCCCGTAGTGTTAACGTGCCCTATGCCCATGGGTACCATAAAGAGGTATTGCCATCACTATTCCCAGCCATTTCAGGGCTGTTTGTAAGGCTGCCTCCGTAACACCCGGCAAAGTGGTCGGGAGAAAAGAAAAGTGAAGAGGAGAGGGTATAAGAGGAGAGAGGCTAGAAGAGAAGAAAAGAGAGGCTAGGAGAGGAGAAAAGAGGCTGGGAGAGAAGAAAAGAGAGGCTGGGAGAGGAGAAAAGAGAGGCTAGGAGAGGAGAAAAGAGAGGCTAGGAGAGGAGAAAAGAGAGGCTAGGAGAGGAGAAAAGAGAGGCTAGGAGAGGAGAAAAGAGAGGCTAGGAGAGGAGAAAAGAGAGGCTAGGAGAGGAGAAAAGAGAGGCTAGGAGAGGAGAAAAGAGAGGCTAGGAGAGGAGAAAAGAGAGGCTAGGAGAGGAGAAAAGAGAGGCTAGGAGAGGAGAAAAGAGAGGCTAGGAGAGAAGAAAAGAGAGGCTAGGAGAGGAGAAAAGAGAGGCTGGGAGAGGAGAAAAGAGAGGCTGGGAGAGGAGAAAAGAGAGGCTAGGAGAGGAGAAAAGAGAGGCTAGGAGAGGAGAAAAGAGAGGCTGGGAGAGGAGAAAAGAGAGGCTGGGAGAGGAGAAAAGAGAGGCTGGGAGAGGAGAAAAGAGAGGCTGGGAGAGGAGAAAAGAGAGGCTAGGAGAGGAGAAAAGAGAGGCTAGGAGAGAAGAAAAGAGAGGCTAGGAGAGAAGAAAAGAGAGGCTAGGAGAGCAGAAAAGAGAGGCTAGGAGAGCAGAAAAGAGGCTAGGAGAGAAGAAAAGAGAGGCTAGGAGAGGAGAAAAGAGAGGCTAGGAGAGGAGAAAAGAGAGGCTAGGAGAGGAGAAAAGAGAGGCTAGGAGAGGAGAAAAGAGAGGCTAGGAGAGGAGAAAAGAGAGGCTGGGAGAGGAGAAAAGAGAGGCTGGGAGAGGAGAAAAGAGAGGCTGGGAGAGGAGAAAAGAGAGGCTGGGAGAGGAGAAAAGAGAGGCTGGGAGAGGAGAAAAGAGAGGCTGGGAGAGGAGAAAAGAGAGGCTGGGAGAGGAGAAAAGAGAGGCTGGGAGAGGAGAAAAGAGAGGCTAGGAGAGAAGAAAAGACAGGCTAGGAGAGCAGAAAAGAGAGGCTAGGAGAGCAGAAAAGAGGCTAGGAGAGAAGAAAAGAGAGGCTAGGAGAGGAGAAAAGAGAGGCTAGGAGAGGAGAAAAGAGAGGCTAGGGGAGGAGAGGGAGGCTAGAAGAAGAGGGAAGGGGAGGGAGACTTGAAGAAGAGGGGGGGGGAGAGGGAGGCTAGAAGAAGAGGGGAGGAGAGGGAGGCTAGAAGAAGAGGGGAGGAGAGGGAGGCTAGAAGAAGAGGGGAGGAGAGGGAGGCTAGAAGAAGAGGGGAGGAGAGGGAGGCTAGAAGAAGAGGGGAGGAGAGGGAGGCTAGAAGAAGAGGGGAGGAGAGGGAGGCTAGAAGAAGAGGGGAGGAGAGGGAGGCTAGAAGAAGAGGGGAGGAGAGAGAGGCTAGAAGAAGAGGGGAGGAGAGAGAGGCTAGAAGAAGAGGGGAGGAGAGAGAGGCTAGAAGAAGAGCGGAGGAGAGAGAGGCTAGAAGAAGAGCGGAGGAGAGAGAGGCTAGAAGAAGAGGGGAGGAGAGAGAGGCTAGAAGAAGAGGGGAGGAGAGAGAGGCTAGAAGAAGAGGGGAGGAGAGAGAGGCTAGAAGAAGAGGGGAGGAGAGGAGAGAGAGGCTAGAAGAAGAGGGGAGGGGAGGAGAGGGAGGCTAGAAGAAGAGGGGAGGAGAGAGAGGCTAGAAGAAGAGGGGAGGAGAGAGAGGCTAGAAGAAGAGGGGAGGAGAGAGAGGCTAGAAGAAGAGGGGAGGAGAGAGAGGCTAGAAGAAGAGGGGAGGAGAGAGAGGCTAGAAGAAGAGGGGAGGAGAGAGAGGCTAGAAGAAGAGGGGAGGAGAGAGAGGCTAGGAGAAGAGGGGAGGAGAGAGAGGCTAGGAGAAGAGGGGAGGAGAGAGAGGCTAGAAGAAGAGGGGAGGAGAGAGAGGCTAGAAGAGGAGGGGAAAGAAGCTATAAGAGGGGAGAGAGGCTAGGAGAGGAGAGAAGAGAGGCTAGGAGAGGAGAGAAGAGAGGCTAGGAGAGAAGAGAGGCTAGAAGAGGGGAGGCGAGGAGAATCTAGGCGAGGGGAATCTAGGCGAGGGGAATCTAGGCGAAGGGAATCTAGGCGAAGGGAATCTAGGCGAAGGGAATCTAGGCGAGGGGAATCTAGGCGAGGGGAATCTAGGCGAGGGGAATCTAGGCGAGGGGAATCTAGGCGAGGGGAATCTAGGCGAGGAGAGGAAAGGCTAGGAGAGGAAAGGCTAGGAGAGAAGAGGAGAGGAGTGGGTAGAAAAGAGGATAATAGAGGAGAAGCTAGATGGCATAGAAGAGGAGGGAAGAGAAGATGAGAGGATACAAAAGGAGAGGCTAGAAAAAAGAAGAGAGGCTAGAAGAGGTAAATAGAGGATGAGAGACTAGAAGGGGAGAGGTTTAGGAGAGAAGAAGAGGGGCTGGAAGAGGAGAGGTGAAAAGAGGAGAAGCTAGAAGACAATAGGAGAGGAAGGAACAGGACAGAGAAGGAGAGAAGAGAAAAGGAAATGCTAGAAGAGGAGAGGAGAAGATTGGTGACAGTCGGAAAGAATAGAAGCAGGAGGAGAAAAAGGAAACAAGAGGATAGAAGATAGGAGGGGTGGATAAAAAAGAGGACAGAGGGAAAGAAGTGGAGGTTTAAGGGGAGATGGAAGAGGCGAGAAGACAAAAAAGAAGGAAAGAGAAGAAGAGAGAAAAGATGGGAGGATGGAAGAGAAGAGGGGATATACAATAAAGGAGGAGAGAAGAGAGGAGGATATTAGTGGAGAGTAGCGGAAGAAGAGAAGAAAGAAGCAAACATGTAGAAAGGGAGGGAGGATGTAGGAAAGGGAATAACAAGGTGTTCTGTAGAGGAGGGGAAGGGGATTTTTTTATATCCAGTCATGTAGGCAGGTGACTAGTCGGCTGAAGTAATTGGTCCGTAGCCTCCAAAGTGACAGTCAATTGCATGGAGCACATGGCTTGGTGGGGGGGGGGGGGGGGGGAGCTTTTGCAGAGAAGGGGTGACATTGGGGTTGCCGGAGGGGAGAAATAACTGTTTCCAAGCGTAGGACTGAGCACAAAGCTGCTTTCAATAAAGGGTCAGAGTCTAATGAATTTTTCACTGGAAATCACTGGATGCCAGACAAAGCCCGACTGAGGCGAGAGCGCTGACAGTGTGTGATCTGATGCCACTGAGTGTCTTTAATCATTTATCGTCCCCCCTGCTTTCATATCCGGGGGGGGGGGGGGGGGGCGCTCTCACATGCTTTCTGCAGTGCAGCACACGGGTCAAACCTCACAGACACGAGGATCTGGATACACTAAACACAAGTCACGGAGGCTCTGGATGCTGATGGTCCAGGGGGAGGGCCACCGACATGACAGGGCCGAGCAGTGCAGATGTGGTGTGCATGCCATGAGACTGAGCAGTGCAGTGAAGGTCTGCAGGGACATCGGGGGTATATGTTGGCAGTGTATAGCTGCCATAGAAGACTTGTATGTTGTATGCACAGAGCCTTGCAGTCAGTGATTAGAGGTGTAATGTTTATAAGACCAGGACATTGCAGTGAGGACCTGCAGCAACTACGTCTGTGGTATATAGTATATACTGGGGCAGTGCAGTGAGGACCTGGAGCAATCAAATCTGTGGTGTGTTGTATAAACTAGGACACTGCATGTGTGGTATGTAATGTAGGCTAGGGCACTGCATGTGTGGTATATAATGTGGACTATCACTGCATGTGTGGTATATAATGTAGACTAGGGCACTGCATGTGTGTGGTATATAACGTGGACTAGGACACTGCATGTGTGGTATATAATGTAGACTAGGGCACTACATGTGTGGTATATAATGTAGACTAAGACACTGTATGTGTGGTATATAATGTACAGTAGGGCACTGCAGTGTGCTATATAATGTAGGCTAGAACACTGCTATGTGATATATAATGTAGACTAGGACACTGTATGTGTGGTATATAATATAGACTAGGGCACTGCAGTGTGGTGTATGATATAGACTAGGACACTGCATGTGTGGTATATCATGTAGACTAGGGTACTGCAGTGTGGTATATAATGTAGAGAAAGGCACTGCAGTGTGGTATATGATGTTGACAAGGGCACTGCAGTGTGGTATATATGATGTAGACTAGGGTACTGTAGTGTGGTATATGATGTAGACAAGGGCACTGCACTGTAGTATATATGACGTAGACTAGGGTACTGCGGTGTGGTATATGATGTAGACAAGGGCACTGCAGTGTGGTATATAATGTAGACAAGGGCACTGCAGTGTGGTATATAATGTAGACAAGGGCACTGCAGTGTGGTATATAATGTAGACAAGGGCAATGCAGTGTGGTATATAATGTAGACTAGGGTACTGCGGTGTGGTATATGATGTAGACAAGGGCACTGCAGTGTGGTATATAATGTAGACTAGGGCACTGCAGTGTGGTATATAATGTAGACAAGGGCACTGCAGTGTGGTATATAATGTAGACTAGGGTACTGCGGTGTGGTATATGATGTAGACAAGGGCACTGCAGTGTGGTATATAATGTAGACTAGGGTACTGTGGTGTGGTATATGATGTAGACAAGGGCACTGCAGTGTGGTATATAATGTAGACTAGGGCACTGCAGTGTGGTATATAATGTAGACTAGGACACTGCAGTGTGGTATATAATGTAGACAAGGGCAATGCAGTGTGGTATATAATGTAGACTAGGGCACTGCAGTGTGGTATATAATGTAGACAAGGGCAATGCAGTGTGGTATATAATGTAGACTAGGGTACTGCGGTGTGGTATATGATGTAGACAAGGGCACTGCAGTGTGGTATATAATGTAGACTAGGGCACTGCAGTGTGGTATATAATGTAGACAAGGGCACTGCAGTGTGGTATATAATGTAGACTAGGGTACTGCGGTGTGGTATATGATGTAGACAAGGGCACTGCAGTGTGGTATATAATGTAGACTAGGGTACTGTGGTGTGGTATATGATGTAGACAAGGGCACTGCAGTGTGGTATATAATGTAGACTAGGGCACTGCAGTGTGGTATATAATGTAGACTAGGGCACTGCAGTGTGGTATATAATGTAGACTAGGACACTGCAGTGTGGTATATAATGTAGACAAGGGCAATGCAGTGTGGTATATAATGTAGACTAGGGCACTGCAGTGTGGTATATAATGTAGACTAGGGCACTGCAGTGTGGTATATAATGTAGACTAGGGCACTGCAGTGTGGTATATAATGTAGACTAGGGCACTGCAGTGTGGTATATAATGTAGACTAGGGCACTGCAGTGTGGTATATAATGTAGACAAGGGCACTGCAGTGTGGTATATAATGTAGACAAGGGCACTGCAGTGTGGTATATAATGTAGACTAGGGGCACTGCAGTGTGGTATATAATGTAGACAAGGGCACTGCAGTGTGGTATATAATGTAGACTAGGGCACTGCAGTGTGGTATATAATGTAGACTAGGGCACTGCAGTGTGGTATATAATGTAGACTAGGGCACTGCAGTGTGGTATTAATGTAGACAAGGGCACTGCAGTGTGGTATATAATGTAGACTAGGGTACTGAGGTGTGGTATATGATGTAGACAAGGGCACTGCAGTGTGGTATATAATGTAGACTAGGGCACTGCAGTGTGGTATATAATGTAGACAAGGGCACTGCAGTGTGGTATATAATGTTAGACTAGGGCACTGCAGTGTGGTATATAATGTATACTAGGGCACTGCAGTGTGGTATATAATGTAGACAAGGGCACTGCAGTGTGGTATATAATGTAGACTAGGGTTACTGCGGTGTGGTATATGATGTAGACAAGGGCACTGCAGTGTGGTATATAATGTAGACAAGGGCAATGCAGTGTGGTATATAATGTAGACTAGAGTACTGCGGTGTGGTATATGATGTAGACAAGGGCACTGCAGTGTGGATATACTGCATTTAAAACCAGCAGTGTATACTACAGACTAGGGCACTGCATGCAGCAATTAAAGGCTTAGGGCAAAAACACACGGTCGTATGCGCAACTATGCGTGCTGCTATGGAGCGTAGTTGTGCATGCACAGGTTTTTTTTGTTTCTCGGATTCCTTAAACCCCACGCTATTGTGCGCAAGTTTGAATAATCCAGCGGGCAGATACTGCAGGTCGCGCAGATCTTACATAGAGTTAACTGCAGGCCATGTCCGACCTTTTCTCGCACCCAACTATTAACAGCCGAGAATACCGCTGATAAAGACTAAAATATTGAAATCAATGGTTTTGTTTCATCCTGTTATGTGGCCACAATTATCACAGGTCCATAACGGAATTAAATCACGGCCATCTGAAGAAGCCCTAAACCTGTAGTATATAATGTAGATTACCACACTGCAGAAACCAGATCTATAGTATATATCACAGCGTGGATATACAGTGCTGTGTGATATTACATTCTAGGACACTGCAGCGTGGATATACAGTGCTGTGTGATATTACATTCTAGGACACTGCAGCATGGATATACAGTGCTGTGTGATATTACATTCTACGACACTGCAGCGTGGATATACAGTGCTGTGTGAGGATATTACATTCTAGGACACTACAGCGTGGATATACAGTGCTGTGTGATATTACATTCTACGACACTGCAGCGTGGATATACAGTGCTGTGTGAGGATATTACATTCTAGGACACTGCAGCGTGGATATACAGTGCTGTGTGATATTACATTCTAGGACACTGCAGCGTGGATATACAGTGCTGTGTGATATTACATTCTAGGACACTGCAGTGTGGATATACAGTGCTGTGTGAGGATATTACATTCTAGGACACTGCAGTGTGGATATACAGTGCTGTGTGATATTACATTCTAGGACACTGCAGCGTGGATATACAGTGCTGTGTGATATTACATTCTAGGACACTGCAGCGTGGATATACAGTGCTGTGTGATATTACATTCTAGGACACTGCAGCGTGGATATACAGTGCTGTGGGATGATATTACATTCTAGGACACTGCGGTGTGGATATACAGTGCTGTGTGATATTACATTCTAGGACACTGCGGCGTGGATATACAGTGCTGTGTGATATTACATTCTAGGACACTGCAGCGTGGATATACAGTGCTGTGTGATATTACATTCTAGGACACTGCAGCGTGGATATACAGTGCTGTGTGATGATATTACATTCTAGGACACTGCAGCGTGGATATACAGTGCTGTGTGATGATATTACATTCTAGGACACTGCAGCGTGGATATACAGTGCTGTGTGATATTACATTCTAGGACACTGCAGTGTGGATATACAGTACTGTGTGATATTACATTCTAGGACACTGCAGCGTGGATATACAGTGCTGTGTGATGGTATTACATTCTAGGACACTGCAGTGTGGATATACAGTGCTGTGTGATATTACATTCTAGTACACTGCAGTGTGGATATACAGTGCTGTGTGATATTACATTCTAGGACACTGCAGTGTGGATATACAGTGCTGTGTGATATTACATTCTAGGACACTGCAGTGTGGATAGACAGTGCTGTGTGATATTACATTCTAGGACACTGCAGCGTGGATATACAGTGCTGTGTGATGATATTACATTCTAGGATACTGCAGTGTGGATATACAGTGCTGAGGGATGATATTACATTCTAGGACACTGCAGCGTGGATATACAGTGCTGTGTGATATTACATTCTAGGACACTGCAGTGTGGATATACAGTGCTGTGTGATATTACATTCTAGGACACTGCAGCGTGGATATACAGTGCTGTGTGATATTACATTCTAGGACACTGCAGCGTGGATATACAGTGCTGTGTGATATTACATTCTAGGACACTGCAGTGTGGATATACAGTGCTGTGTGATATTACATTCTAGGACACTGCAGCGTGGATATACAGTGCTGTGTGATATTACATTCTAGGACACTGCAGTGTGGATATACAGTGCTGTGTGATATTACATTCTAGGACACTGCAGCGTGGATATACAGTGCTGTGTGATATTACATTCTAGGACACTGCAGCGTGGATATACAGTGCTGTGTGATATTACATTCTAGGACACTGCAGCGTGGATATACAGTGCTGTGTGATGATATTACATTCTAGGACACTGCAGCGTGGATATACAGTGCTGTGTGATATTACATTCTAGGACACTGCAGCGTGGATATACAGTGCTGTGTGATATTACATTCTAGGACACTGCAGCGTGGATATACAGTGCTGTGTGATATTACATTCTAGGACACTGCAGTGTGGATATACAGTGCTGTGTGATATTACATTCTAGGACACTGCAGTGTGGATATACAGTGCTGTGTGATATTACATTCTAGGACACTGCAGCGTGGATATACAGTGCTGTGTGATATTACATTCTAGGACACTGCAGTGTGGATATACAGTGCTGTGTGATATTACATTCTAGGACACTGCAGCGTGGATATACAGTGCTGTGTGATATTACATTCTAGGACACTGCAGTGTGGATATACAGTGCTGTGTGATATTACATTCTAGGACACTGCAGTGTGGATATACAGTGCAGTGTGATATTACATTCTAGGACACTGCAGTGTGGATATACAGTGCTGTGTGAGGATATTACATTCTAGGACACTGCAGTGTGGATATACAGTGCAGTGTGATATTACATTCTAGGATACTGCAGTGTGGATATACAGTGCTGTGTGAGGATATTACATTCTAGGACACTGCAGTGTGGATATACAGTGCTGTGTGATATTACATTCTAGGACACTGCAGTGTGGATATACAGTGCTGTGTGAGGATATTACATTCTAGGACACTGCAGTGAGGATAGGTACAGTGGGAGAAAAAGTATTTAGTCAGATCCCAATTGTACAAGTTCTCCCACTTACAAAGATGACAGAGGCCTGTAATTGACATCATAGGTAGACCTCAACTATGAGAGACAACATGAGAAAACACATCCAGAAAATCACATTGTCTGATTTTTAACGAATTTATTTGCAAATTATGGTGGAAAATAAGTATTTGGTCAATAACAAACAAGCAGGATTTCTGGGTCTCCCAGACCTGTAACTTCTTCTTTAAGACGCCCCTCTGTTCTCCACTCATTACCTGTAGTAATGGCACCTGTTTGAACTTGTTATCAGTATATAAGACACCTGTCCACAACCTCAAGCAGTCACACTCCGAACTCCACTATGGTGAAGACCAAAGAGCTGTCGAAAGACACCAGAAACACAATTGTAGCCCTGCACCAGACTGGGAAGACTAAATCTGCAATAGGCAAGCAGCTTGGTGGGAAGAAATCAACTGTGGGAGCAATAATTAGACTAAATACTTTCCCCCACCCCCCCCCCCCCCCCCCCCCCCCACTGTATGTGTAGTGGCTCAGAGTTCGTGGTCCCCTCCAGCACCTCAAAATACATGTTTTATGTTCGTCTTGTGTGTGGAATGAATCAGAGTTATATGTATTAGAGTTTGCAGGCATGAAAGGGTTAATGCCTGGTCATGTCTGGAAAATGTATCGTTTTGTCCTGTGTGCAGTATAAAAGAGTGGTCACGTGTTAGTGAGAGAGTCCTAAGCCCCATGGTGCCTAGAGCGCAGAGTTTGGAGGTGCAGAGCGTTCATGAGAGGAGCGATACATGGAGAAGGCTGAAAGGTGGTCCGCTGTCCCTGCTTGGGCCTAGCCATTCCAGAGATACTCACCAAAGCCACTAACTGCAAGGAATGAATGAGCCGGGACAAGGGGAAAGCCGCCCAAGAACCGCGTGCGTCCGAGAGAAAAAGAGTGACTGACAGGAGAGAGAGGTCCGACAAACAACTGGGACTGCAATACCCCGAGAATCCCCACGGTTACAGCACTATTCCAATTGTGTTTTGCATCAAAGACTGTTGTATTGTTAGTAATCGGACAGGACTGAATGCTCCCGGTAGACATACAGAGAAGACACTCTGTGTGTGGACTACTTTATTCTACGTTATTACATCGGAGAGATCCACTGCAGAGGACGGAACGTTGGCGTCACGAGTGACTAACAGGACTTCAGGTTACCATGGTTACTGTTTATGATCTGCCCCTGTCGGTAGCTAGGTCGTGTCCTGAGCTACCCTTAGGGAGAAGATGGTAGAGCCCCGTGACAAGGGGAACCTCTCTCCCCCGCTGTCTCCTCGGCTCAGGGCCTGTATATTACAGACTATGGCATTGCAGCGATGTGTGGTATATAGAGATGAGCGAGCATGCTCGTCCGAGCAGTAGCATACTCCAAGGAGCTCGTTACTCGAGTCAGCACCACTCGGGGCTCGAGAAAATTTCCTCCTCTCCTCCCCGCATGTTAGGGCCATTTTTTAGCCAATGAACATGCAGGGCAGTCTTTGGCACCTCCTGCTGTGCCGTGCCAACCCTGTGCACATCCATAGCAGTGATTGGCTGGGCTGATCAGGTGACCTCCGAGTATAAACACTCCGGTCAGCTGAGGCTCGCCTCACACGCTGCATGAGATGAGGGACAGAGCTGCTGCTATAGGGAAAGCATTAGTGTAGGGTACAGGTTGCACTTAGGCAGGGATCCTAGCTCCAAGAACCCAACAGTCCTTTCTAGGACTACAACTCCTCTCATTGTGTGCATCAGCAGTTTGGCTGGCTGGGAGCAGTAGTGCGCACCAACCATTCACAAGCATCCCGGCTGTATACTGCATACGGTTACCGGTTTTATGCAGTCTAATGCTAGTGGTGTACAGAGACTAGATAGGAAGTAGCAAAACTCCTATTTTTCTTTTTTTCTTTTTTTGGGGGGCTTTAAGCATACGCTATATACCCCTGTGTGGGTGCTGTCAATCTACACTATCTAACAGTATACACTGTTTTTTTTTGTCTATTTTGGCCTATAAGCGTATGCAAAATAACTCACATTTTGCGCAGCATTTTGACGAAGTGCATTATACAACATGATGAAGACTAGGGGTAAGGGTCGAGGTCGAGGACGTGGGCGTCTGAATGAGGGTGTGGGCAGAGGCCGAGGTTCTGGGCGGGGTGAAATAGTGCCTGCTGCTGAGGGATTAGTAGAACGCCGCGTATCTACGCTCTCTAGCTTCATCTCACAGTTTGCTAGTCCGCGTGGTAGACCATTATTAACAGCACTACAGTGCGATCAGGTGATGACGTGGATAGCGGATAACGCGTCCAGTAATTTATCCAACACTCAGTCTTCCACGCAGTCCACTCCTGCTAGCCAAGGCACTGGACCTCTTAATCCTCAGGCTGCTTCTCCTTCATCCCAGCCTGATCACTCCAGGAAAAGGAGAGATTCAGAACAGGCAGACTCCCAGGAACTGTTCTCGGGTCCCTTCCCTGAGTCGGAAAAAAATGGTTCATCAGCCACCTGAGGAGTTGGTCGTGACTGATGGTCAAAATTTGGACCTTTCACAGTCTCAGGGTGATGAGGCTGGGGACTTCTGGCAACTGTCTCAAGAGATATTTGTGGGTGATGATGATGATACACAGTTGTATGTCAGTAAGGTAGTAGTAAGGGCAGTAAGTCCGAGGGAGGAGCGCACAGAGGATTCGGAGGAAGAGCCGCTGGACGATGAGGTGACTGACCCCACCTGGTTTGCTAAGCCTACTGAAAACAGGGCTTCAGAGGGGGAGGCAAGTGCAGCACCAGAACAGGTTGGAAGAGGCAGTGGGGTGGCCAGAGGAGAAGCAGGGCCAGAGCGAAGTAATCCCCCAACTGTTCCCCACAGCACCTCCTCGCGGCAAGCCTCCGTGCAGAGGGCTAGGTGTTCGAAGGTCTGGAGGTATTTCAATGAGAGCGCGGCCGACCGACGAACAGTGATGTGCAACCTGTGCCTCACCAAGATCAGCAGGGGAGCCACCACCACCAGGCTGACCACCAGCAGCATGCGCAGGCATATGATAGCTAAGCACCCGACAAGGTGGAACGAAGGCCATACACCACCTGCGGGTCACACCACTGCCCTGGGTCACATCCTGCCACTGAGATGCGTTCCCCCTCCCAGGATGCAGGCACGAGCGTCTTCTGCCCTGCACCCACACCTTTGCCTCCATGGTTCTCCACTGCCTCCACCAATGTGTCCCAGCGCAGCGTTCAGCTGTCAATAACCCAAGCATTGGAGCGCAAGCGGAAATATGCAGCCACCCACCCGCATGCACAATTGCTAAATGTGCATATCTCCAAACTACTGAGCCTGGAGATGCTGCTATATAGGCTGGTAGAAACAGAGGCTTTCCGAAATCTCATGGCTGCGGCCGTCCCTCGGTACTCGGTCCCCAGTCACCACTATTTTTCCCGCTGCGCCGTCCCCGCCCTACACAACCACGTCTCACGGAATATCAACCATGCCCTCACCAACGTGGTTACTAGGAAGGTCCACTTAACCACCAACACATGGACAAGTGCTGGCGGGCAGGGACACTACATCTCCCTGACGGCACATTTGGTTAACCTGGTTGAGGCTGGGACCGAGTCTGACCCTGGGTCCGCTCACGTGCTACCCACACCGAGGATTGTGGGTCCTACCCTCAGTCATTGTTTCTCCGGCTTATTATGCCACCTCCTCCAATACCCACCCACCCTCCTCCTCCACCTCTCAATTACCATCTGTGAGCATGTCGCTGTCAGTCGGTAGCTCGAGGCGCTGCATCACTGCTGTGGGGAAGGGTCAGCAGCCCATGCTGAAACTCCTCAGCTTAGGTGACAAGAGGCACACCGCCAAAGAGCTGTTACAGGGTTTGACGGAGCAGACAGATCTGTTGCTTTCGCCGCTGAACCACCAACCAGGCATGGTCGTGTGTGACAATGGGCGTAACCTGGTGGCAGCTCTGCAGCTTCGCAGACTAACTCACCTGCCATGCCTGGCCCATGTGTTCAATTTGGTGGTTCAGCGCTTTCTTAAAAACTACCCCAATTTGTCTGAGCTGCTCAGCAAGGTGCGTCACGTGTGCGCACATTTCAGAAAGTCCACTACAGATACTGTCACCCTCAGGATACGGCAACATTGCTTCCAGCTGCCAGTGCACCAACTGTTGTGTGACGTGCCCACACGCTGGAATTCAACGTTGCAGATGTTGGCCAGGGTTTACAAGCAGCGTAGAGCCATTGTTGAATACCAGCTGCAACATGGCCGTCGGAGTGGTAGTCAGCCTCCACAGTTCTTCACAGAGGAGTGGGCATGAATGTCTGACATCTGTCAGGTCTTAGGAAACTTTGATGAGTCAACACAAATGGTGAGCGGCGATGTGACCATTATCAGCGTAACCATCCCGCTGCTTTGCCTGCTGAGAAGGTCACTGCTAAGCATTACGGCCGACGCTTTGCAGATGGAACAGGAGATGGGGGATGACAATACGTCGCTTGATAGACAGACCACCCTCACGTCTGTTTCTCAGCGCGTATTGGAGGAGGAGGGGGGGGGGGGAGAGACTGCTGCCCCCACTGCAGAGGGTACCCATGCTACTTCCTTCACATCTGTTCAGCGTGTATGGGCTGAAGAGGAGGAGGATACTGAGAGTGAGAGTCATCCTCCTAGTGAGGACAGCGATGTGTTGCGTACTGGGACTCTGGGACGCATGGCTGACTTCATGTTAAGTTGCCTTTCCCGTGACCCTCACGTTAGACGCATTCTGGCCAAGACAGATTACTGGGTGTTCACCCTTCTAGACCCACGATATAAGGAGAACCTTTCCATTCTCATTCCCAAAGAGGAAAGGAGTACGAGAGTGATGTAATACCACAAGGCCCTGGTGGAAAAGCTGAACGTTCCCATCTGACAACGCTAGCGGTAGAGGACATAGTTCAGTGCGCGAACTAGCAGGGGAGAAGAGGGAAACAGGCAGCATGTCCAGCGCAGGCAGGGAAACACTCTCCAAGGCCTTTGCCAGTTTTATGGCACCCCAGCCAGACTGTGTCACCACTCCACAGTCTAGGCTGAGTCGGAGGGAACAGTGTAAAAAAGATGATGAGGGAGTACATAGCCGACCGTACCAACGTCCTCCGTCATCCCTCTGTTCCATACAACTATTGGGTGTCAAAGCTGGACACGTGGCCCGAACTTGCACTGTACGCCTTGGAGGTGCTGGCCTGCCCTGCCACTAGTGTGTTATCAGAGAGGGTGTTTAGTGCTGCTGGGGGGGATCATCATGGATAAGCGCACCCACCTGTCAACTGACAGCGCCGACAGGCTTACACTCATTAAGATGAACAAAGCCTGAATTTTCCCAGACTTCTCTTCCCCACCGTTGGAAAGCAGCGGAACATAAAGATTCTTTAAGCTGGAACAGGAGAACCATGCACCCTCTATCACCCCCAAAAAGGGGAGAAGTAGCTTGGTCTATTCTTCTCTGATCTTCCTCCTCCTAAACCAGCATGTCAGCACGCGGAACAGCCAATTCTTCAAAGGGCCAAAAGGTTCTGTTAAAACAAATTTTTTTCTGAGGGCTGCCTCCAGGCTCTGCTAGCAAATTAAGCAAGTACGAGCTCTATGTTAAAAAAAATTTCAGGGTTTTATCTATACTCTGGGTAAACAAAACTTTCAGGGGTTCGCCTATACTCTTGGTACACAAATGTTTCAGGGGTTCGCCTATACTCTTGGTACACAAATGGTTCAGGGGTTCGCCTATACTCTTGGTACACAAATGTTTCAGGGGTTCGCCTATACTCCTGGTAAACCCCCAAATTATTATTTTTAAAATGGGTTGTTTTCTTCTTAAACAATGTAGAAGTACCGGCCTCTGAGTCCCCCCTATGCTGGTGTTTGTGGCTAATGAAATGCTGCGTCGGAGGTGGCATGGGATGGCACTTACAATCATACAGTAATTTGTCTGCGATTTGTCAGCTATGAAGCACAATTTTAAAAGGGTCACACGGTGTACGAATACGTATCCCAGTGGGGTAACCATCTTTGGCCCCTAATTTCTTTACGGTTCATGCAGTCTTTCCCTGGGGCAAGCCTCTTGGGGAGAGATTATTTTCTTTCTTTTTTTTCTCTTTGCACGCTTCCTCATCCAGCAGAGGCCTCGTTGTGTGTCCGGCCGCTCGGAGGGGGTGCCCGGGTCGGACGTCCGCCCGCCAGCTACCATGGGTGGGGACTCGGGGACTCCGTGGCTCTGTCCCAAAGGGAGGCGGCAGAGGGGCAGCTGCGGTGCGTTGACTCCAGTGGGCGCGTCCCCACTCCTTCTCAGCGCATTGAGAAAATAGGTCAAAGACCTCCAGCTCTTCAACAGTACTTCTGGACAAAGGAGGGTTGACCCGAATCCCTGGGACGAGAGGAGAGGCCGCTCCTCTTTTGCGAGGGCCGCTCCGTGCGTGGGCGGCGTCGGTCCATCTGATGTCAGGAGCCAGAAGGACCGGCCTTAGGTGTTGCGGAGCTCCCATCAGCGAAGTAGGTGAAGGGGTGCGCCTTATCCAGTCTGGGATGGGGACAGCTGGGCGCTGCGCTGGGAAACATTTTCAGTACGCTGGGGATGCAGGGTCATGCGGGGGATTGGACAGCAATGCCAGCATGTAACACAGGAGAAGAGGCAGTGGTGTCAGCTGCAGGTGGTGATTGGACTTCGTTGCACCTAGTGTGGTGCCAGCACGTGTGCGTTGCTGCTTATGGTCTGTCCCAAGTAAATTGTTAGGGGGGTGACCACCAGGCTCTTGCCCACAATTTGGCTTAATAGTGCGACCTGGGTGCCTCAGATGCAGCCATGCATGCTGCCCCTGCCATTCCCTATCCATTTCTGTGGTGTTTCCATGACTTTATGATGTTTTCTGGTGTTTGACAAGTCCTCAGCTAAGCTGAGCATGGGTCACCTTGTAAAATGCTCGAGTCGCCCATTGACTTCAATGGGGTTCGTTACTCGAATCGAGCTCTCGAGCATCGCGGAAAGTTCGACTCGAGCAACGAGGACCCGAGCATTTTGGTGCTCGCTCATCTCTAGTGGTATACAGTGTATTATAGACGGACACTGCAGTGAGGACCTTTGGTTGCACACAGCCTCTTCCAGTAGGTGTCTCAGAGGAAGTGTCACACAAGTTGTGCTGATGACAGCAGACAGATATAGGACAGAGTCTCAGGAAGTTCTTAGGAAATTGCAGAAGTGCGAGAGGATGTTTGGGGCTAATATACTGTACAGAACCAGCAGTCACATCCCAGCAATGCAAACTGCCATACAACACTGGCACGTAACCACTGCTTTCCCAGGTTACATGATCAAGTAGATTCCGGACACTGCACTGCATCACATCCCATTCACTGCACAGCGGAATGTATCAGGGGCACAGCATTTTATAATGTATAGGGGAATATCCCAGACACTACACTGCACAATATAAAGGTACTCCCCCAGACACTGCACTGCACAATATATGGGTACTGCCCCAGACACTGCACAATATGTAGGTACTCCCCCAGACACTACACTGCACAATATAAAGGTACTCCCCCAGACACTACACTGCACAATATAAAGGTACTGCCCCAGACACTGCACTGCACAATATATAGGTACTGCCCCAGACACTGCACAATATATAGGTACTGCCCCCAGACACTGCACAATATATAGGTACTGCCCCCAGACACTGCACTGCACAATATATAGGTACTGCCCCCAGACACTGCACTGCACAATATATAGGTACTGCCCCCAGACACTGCACAATATATAGGTACTGCCCCCAGACACTGCACAATATATAGGTACTCCCCCAGACACTGCACGATATATAGGTACTGCCCCCAGACACTGCACTGCACAATATATAGGTACTCCCCCAGACACTGTACGGCACAATATATAAGTGCTCCTCCAGACACTGCACTGCACAATATATTGGTACTCTCCCAGACACTGCGCTGCACAATATATAGGTACTCTCCCAGACACTGCACTGCACAATATATAGGTACTCCCCCAGGCACTGTACAATATATAGGTACTCCCCCAGACACTGCACAATATATAGGTACTCCCCCAGACACTGCACTGCACAATATATAGGTACTCCCCCAGACACTGCACTGCACGATATATAGGTACTGTCCCCCAGACACTGCACTGCACAATATATAGGTACTCCCCCAGACACTGTACGGCACAATATATAAGTGCTCCTCCAGACACTGCACTGCACAATATATCGGTACTCTCCCAGACACTGCGCTGCACAATATATAGGTACTCTCCCAGACACTGCACTGCACAATATATAGGTACTCCCCCAGGCACTGTACAATATATAGGTACTCCCCCAGACACTGCACAATATATAGGTACTCCCCCAGACACTGCACTGCACAATATATAGGTACTCCCCCAGACACTGCACAATATATAGGTACTGCCCCAGGCACTGCACGATATATAGGTACTCCCCCAGGCACTGCACAATATATAGGTACTCCCCCAGACACTGCACAATATATAGGTACTCCCCCAGACACTGCACTGCACAATATATAGGTACTCCCCCAGACACTGCACTGCACAATATATAGGTACTCCCCCAGGCACTGCACTGCACAATATATAGGTACTCCCCCAGGCACTGCAGTGGTAATATCCCAGGCATTGCACAACGTATAAGGTACTGCCTCAGAACACTGCATTTTAAAGTGTATAACGTAATATCCCAGACACTGCACGCTGTGTTATTATTCTACCCAGTGTATTGCACAATCTATAGGACAACATCCCAAACACTGCACAGCATAATGTACTATACCAGCTGTGCCAGCCGATCCAGTGGGGGGGGGGTAACATTTATCATAAGAAAATTTAGATATTACACTACATACTGTTGCCAGATTACTTATACAATGTTTGAAATACTGCACTGTGCAATAGTGAGATGAATGCCCTGCGCGATATATAGTAGATAATACCCCGACACTGGACTGTCCAGTATATTATTACATACCCAGGATACTGCACAGGACACATACCCTCCCTCACTGTACACATACTATACAGACAATACCCCAACCCCCCCACACTATACAGATAATACCCCGACTCCCCGCACTGTACAGATAATACCCCGGCCCCCCCCCCCCCCCCGCACTGTACAGATAGTATACAGATAATACCCCGACCCACAACACTGTACAGATACTATACAGATAATACCCCGACTCCCCGCACTGTACAGATAGTATACAGATAATACCCCGCCCCCCCCCCCCGCACTGTACAGATAGTATACAGATAATACCCCGACCCACAACACTGTACAGATACTATACAGATAATACCCCGACTCTCCGCACTGTACAGATACTATATAGATAATACCTAGACCCCCCCCCGCACTGTACAGATACTATACAGACAATACTCCGACACCCGCACTGTACAGATACTATACAGATGATACCCCGGCCTCCAACACTGTACAGATAATAACCTGCCCCCCCCCCCCCCCGTACTGTACAGATACTATACAGATAAAACCCTGGCCCCCCCGCACTGTACAGATAATACCAGACCCCCAACACTGTACAGTATATCAGATAGTACCCCGTCCTGTGCACTGTATAGATACTTTACAGATAATACCCCGGCCCCCCGCACTGCACAGATACTATACGGATAATACCCCGCACTGTACAGAAACTATAAAGATAATACCCCAGCCCCCCGCATTATACAGATAATACTCTGACCCCCAACACAGTACAGATACTATACGGATAATACCCCGCCTCCCCCCACTGTACAGTATATCAGATAATACCCCGGCCCCCCGCACTGTACAGCTATTATACAGATAATACCCCTGCCCCCTGCACTATATAGATACGATATGGATAATACCCCTTGAACCCCACACTGTACAGATAATAACCAGGCCCCACCGGACTGTACAGATACTATACAGATAATACGCCAATGAGCTTACATACTACAAGTAATGGGGTAATACAGAAGGTAAAGGGGCTGGAGATGTACACAGTATGGCGAGGTGGAGAGTGAGGGATGTTATACACAAGCTGTATATTGGCGGAATCGGTATGACTGCAGGGGCAGTTGATCACAGCTAGCAGGAATTGCAGTTAGTAGGTCAGTATGCATGTTATCAGGCGGAGTACTGAGGGGTTTGGTTTAGAGGATATGGTATGCCTCACTGAAAAGGTACATTTTTAGAGCACGCCTGAAGTTTAGTGTGTCAGTGATTGCCCGGATATTTTTTGGTAGCGTGTTCCAGAGGACCGGTGCTGCTCTGGAGAAGTCCTAAGGGGGAAATGAGAGGTTTGAATTAAAGGGGCGCTCCGTCTGATTTTATTAGCCGAGTGGAGGCCGCGGGCTGGGTGGTGAATTGAGATGAGGGAGGCAATATAGGGGTACGCTGCGCTGTGGAGGGCTTTATGGATGAGGGTAGTAAGTGTGAATTGAATTCAGTATTTGATGGGCAGCCAGTGCAGTGACCGGCACAGGGCAGAGGCATCCGAGTAGCGGCTGGACAGGAAGATGAGCCTGGCTGCTGCATTCCGGATAGATTGTAGAGGGTAGAGTCTGGTGCAGGGGAGGCCGATCAGCAACGAGTTGCAACAATCAAGGTGGGAGTGGATGAGGGCAACAGTAAGCGTTTTTAGCGGTGACAAACGTTTCTTGCGATGTTCTTGAGGTGCAGCAGACATGTTCAGGCAAGAGATTGGATGTAGGGGGTGAAGGAGAGATCGGAGTCGAATATAACCCCAAGGCAACGGGTGTGCTGGGAGTTATGGTGCCACACACTGAGATGGAGATGTCAGGATGAGGTCAGCTAGTAAAGGTGGAAACACCAGTGAGTCAGTTTTAGAGAGGTTTAGTTTTAGGAAGAGAGAGGACATAGTGTTAGAGACAGCGGACAGACAGTCTGTGGCGTTCTGGAGGACTGGTGCTGTGATGTAACAGGAGGAGGTGTATAACTGGGTGTCGACAGCATAGAGATGGTACTGAAAGCCAAAACTCCTGATGGTCTGTCCAATAGGGGCTGTGCAGATGGAGAAGAGGAGGGGTCAGAGGACCAAGCCCTGGGGGATTCCAACAACAAGAGGAAGAGGAGGGGTGGGGACCGAGCCTTGGGGGACCCCAATAGCAAGGGGAAGAGGAGGGGAGGGGGCCGAGGACTGAGACAGTATTATTGTATTTTGTCACCACCAGAAGTGTGGGTGGTGACAAGACACAGGATGCCTGACAGCCTGGCCATGCCCCCAGTTTGTAATTGGCTAAAGGGCTGCCTCCCCATGCTCGGCCTCTGAGGTCCTGGCACTCACTAACAGCGGCTTTCCTGGTGGATTGTTCTTATCCGGCGCTCTGGACACTGAGAGAGCGGCGGCGCGGCATAGGGGACTGGCCTTCTTCCTATCCGGTGGCTGTGACAGCAGCTTAAGAGAGCTGCAGCTGTGGACACTTAGAGCTGCTTCCCCGGTGGCTTCTTCTTATCAGGTGGCTGTGACAGCAGCTTAAGAGACCAGCGGCTCTGCACACTGAGGGAGCGGCGGCACGGCATCAGCCACTGCACAGCACAGCGCTGGGTGTGAGTGAGGAAGGGGCATGGGGAGGCTGTGGGGAATTCTGGAGGGCAGCAAGGACAATGCAGTAAGACTGGCCTATGCCACATCGCCACTCCCTCACTGTCTGCCGGCGCTCTCTGCTCCCACATGTGCTGGCACTGCTGGGAGCCTGGCAGGGAAGCTGCTGTAACTGCCGGATAAGAAAAAGCCACTGTACCGCTGGGGATGCAGCTGTTAGTGAGCGGCAGGACCTTTAACACCCTGGAGGGGGAGGCAGTCCTGCAGTCAATTCTAAACTGGGGGCATGACCAGGCTGTCAAGCAGCCTCTATCTTGTCACCACCCACACTGCCGGTGGTGACAAGATACAATAATACCGACTGAGCCCTGGGGGACCCCAACATCAAGGGAAAGAGGAGGGAAGGTAGAACCAGCAAAGGAGACGCTGAAGGAGCAGTCAGGTAGGTAGGAGAACCAGGAGAGAGCAGTGTCCTTTAGTCCAATGGAGCGAAGCATATACTGTACAGATAATACCCCGACTCCCCACACTGTACAGATAATACCCGGCCCCCTGCACTGCACAGTATATTAGATACTATACAGACATTATATAATACATCAGATGAGATCGCTGGCACTGCTGTACCGGCTGTTTTGCCCACATTCATATCTGCAGTGATTACTTGAGTTTGATGGCATTTCTAGTCCTGACAGCACACAGTGGGGGTTTGTGTTATGTCAGTCGGCTCTTTGTCTGGGCATACTTGTCCCACACATTGGGTGACCTAATGGCCCCCTGAACAGGAGCCACACTGCTTCCTGCTGGAAACATCGGGGGACAAGAGCAACAAAAACCAGGAACACAGAGGAAGCCCAACAGCCCTGCTGCATGAGGAGCGTCATCAGAGAGGGGGTACTACTGCCAACGTGAGGAGCAAAACCTGCACTGGGCAACAGAACAGAGACTGCCAGCCAAGTGTAACCTCAAATCACCATCTGCTAGTCTTCATGATGTCATTAAACTAACAGTAACAACCAAAGATACTCCCAGAATACTTCCCACCTCATGTACCCCCATAATGCTGCCCACGTGATATACCCTCATAATACTGCCCACCAAAGATAGCCCCCTAATACTGCCCTCCAAAAATAGCCCCATAATACTGCCTGCCAAAGATAACCCCAAAACACTGCCCTCCTGATATACCCCCATAATACTGCCCACCAAAGATAACCCCATAATACTGCCTCCCTGATATACCCCCATAATACAGCCCACCAAAGATCACCCCATAATACAGCCCACCTAAGATCACCCCATAATACTGTCCACCTAAGATCACCCCATAATACTGCCCACGTGATATACCCTCATAATACTGCCCACCAAAGATAACCCCATAATACTGCCCACCAAAGATAACCCCATAATACTGCCTCCCTGAAATACCTCCATAATACTGCCCACCAAAGATAACTCCATAATACTGCCCCCCTGATATACCCCCATAATACTGCCCACGTGATATACCCTCATAATACTGCCCACCAAAGATATCCCCCTAATACTGCCCACCAAAGATAGTCCCATAATACTGCCCACCAAAGATAGTCCCATAATACTGCCTGCCAAAGATAACCCCAAAACACTGCCCTCCTGATATACCCCCATAATACTGCCCACCAAAGATAACCCCATAATACTGCCTCCCTGATATACCCCCATAATACTGCCCACCAAAGATCACCCCATAATACAGCCCACCTAAGATCACCCCATAATACTGTCCACCTAAGATCACCCCATAATACTGCCCACGTGATATACCCTCATAATACTGCCCACCAAAGATAGCCCCATAATACTGCCCAGCAAAGATAACCCCATAATACTGCCTCCCTGAAATACCCCCATAATACTGCCCACCTAAGATCACCGCATAATACTGCCCACGTGATATACCCTCATAATACTGCCCACCAAAGATAACCCCATAATACTGCCACCAAAGATAACCCCATAATACTGCCTCCCTGAAATACCCCCATAATATTGCCCACCAAAGATAACCCCATAATACTGCCTCCCTGAAATACCCCCATAATACTGCCCACCAAAGATAACTCCATAATACTGCCCACCTGATATACCCCCATAATATTGCCCACCAAAGATAACCCCATAATACTGACCATGTGATATACCCCCATAATACTGCCCACCAAATGTGCTCACACAATATTTCCCACCAGATACCCCCATAGCATTGCCCACCACAGATACCCACATATTACTGCCCACCAAATGTACACCCATAATTCTGTCCACAAAAAAGTACCCCGATATTATTGACAACCAAAAATTCCCCATTTTTTACAACCCTAATTCCAAAAAAGTTGGGCCTGTCTGTAAAACGTAAATAATAAAATAATGAAATGATGTGGAAATCTCTTCTAACCCCATTATATCCACAGGAGAACATATCAGAGGGTGGAGGGGGAGATTACATTTCATTTAAAACATTAACTCATTTAGAAATTGATGGCAGCAACACATCTCACAAAAGTTAAACAAAAATACAAATGAGGGAGAGCGCCATAGCCATGGGGAAAGAAAATAACTGTAGAGAGTTCTGCTTACCGGGTGTCAGGCGGAGCAACAAAAAACCTTTTTTTGTGTCCCGCCTGCACCAGGAGTCCGAGTTCACCTTTCAGGGATTTCTTTGTTGGAGGGTCGCTTATATTATCCAGAAGAACATATATATGTGTATCTAATAATACTCATCCATGCTGTCCTGGAGAGCAGCAGCTTAAAAAACTGCCCCACAGTTCTTGCAAACAGATGGGGAAAACGTAATACAAAAACAATCAGAAAAAAACTTTTCTTGCAGCTGCGCTACAACACCGGCCCTTTAAATGACGAGGGAATAAGCTTCTAGAAACCGCAGTTAATAGCAAACTAATTGTATTCCCCAAAGTAACCGTATACACATAGGATAGTAAAAGCAACGCGTTTCTGCGTCAACTGACGCCTTTATCAAGCTTATAATAGTCCTGTTCTATCACACATAAAGGCGTCAGTTGAAAAACAGCTGGAGGGTCAGTTTTCTACTAAGTCACATGACTGTATATAAAGAGCATGTTAGAGAGGCCGAGTCTCTCAGAAGCAAAGATGGCCGGAGGTCACCAATCTGTGAGAAACTGTGGCTAAACATTGTGGGCAATTTCAGGAAGACTTTGAATATCCCCCCCCTCCCCCCCCCCCCCCCCACCCCCATCTACAGTACAGAATATCATCTGAAGAGTCAGAGGATCTGGAGATATTCATGTACACAAGGGACAAGGCCGACGGTCAGTAGTGGATGCTGGAGATCTACGGCCCTCAGGCGTCGCTGCATTATACACAGGCATGATTCTGTAATGTAATCCCTGCAGGGCTCAGGAATACTGCCAGATATCACTGTGTGTGAACAGATCACCAACCCACAAATACAGTTACAGCCGCATCATGCCAAGAAGAAGCCAAATATCAGCACAATCCAGGAACGCCGGCGTCTTCTCTGGGCCAAAGCTCCTTTACAATGGACTGAGGCCAAACTCTTCTGTGGGCAGATGGACCAAAATGTTAGATTCTGTGTGTAAACCACGGCCGCCGTGTCCTGTGGACTAGAGAGGAACCATCCAGCTTGTTATCAGCGCACAGTCCTGCCTCTCTGATGGTATGGGGTGGCATTAGTGCCTATGGCACGGGCAGCGCACACATCCTGATGGGCACTATCAGTGCTGACAGTATATAGAGGTAGAACAATATATACCCCATGCAGACAACGTCTCTTTCCAGGAAGGCCTTGTATACTTCAGCTGGACAATACTAAACCATATACTGCATCCATCACAACAGCATGGCTGCACAGAAGAGTCCGGGGTGAACCGGCCGCCGGCAGTCCGGGCCGTCCACCAATAGATAAACAGGACCGTGGAGCAGCCAGAATCCGACATCACACAAGAACAGGACAACATTCCCCCCCTGATATGTTCTATTGCGGATATGATATGGTTAGATGAGATTTCCACATGACTGATTTCTTTCCTTCTTTACATTTATTTACATTTTACACAGCATTCTAACTATTTAAAGTTGGGGCTGCATTATGATCCAGAGCTGCAATCACACTTCTGAAGGCTTCAGGGCTGAAATCTCCCAGCATTCCCTGCTTTTCAATGTCTGCACAGACCTGGTTCTGGTATTTTCAGTATGGGAATTGTCTTTTTTTTCTACAATTCTTTCTGGCTAAAAGATCACTAATGGTTTACAATAACAGCCAGCAGAATAGTGAGTGCAGCTCTGGAGTATAATACAGGATGTAACTCAGGATCAGTACAGGATAAGTAATGTATGTACACAGTGACTCCACCAGCAGAATAGTGAGTGCAGCTCTGCAGTATAATACAGGATGTAACTCAGGATCAGTACAGGATAAGTAATGTATGTACACAGTGACTCCACCAGCAGAATAGTGAGTGCAGCTCTGCAGTATAATACAGGATGTAACTCAGGAGCAGTACAGGATAAGTAATGTATGTACACAGTGATTCCACCAGCAGAATAGTGAGCGCAGCTCTGCAGTATAATATAGGATGTATCTCAGGAGCAGTACAGGATAAGTAATGTATGTACACAGTGACTCTACCAGCAGAATAGTGAGTACAGCTCTGGGGTATAATACAGGATGTAACTCAGGAGCAGTACAGGATAAGTAATGTATGTACACAGTGACTCCACCAGCAGAATAGTGAGTGCAGCTCTGGAGTATAATACAGGATGTAACTCAGGAGCAGTACAGGATAAGTAATGTATGTACACAGTGGCTCCACCAGCAGAATAGTGAGTGCAGCTCTGGAATATAATACAGCATCAGTACAGGATAAGTGGTGTATGTACCCATACATAAAAAAGTCTCTACATAGTCAGATATAACCCTTAAAACATAAATGTAATCTGGAGTCTGCAGTAACCAGGCGCCACATGTGAACCGCAGCTACACAGTGTGAACCGGGTGCCACGTGGCGTGAACCCTACATCCTACAGTATCTCGCATACATTCCACCATGTGTATAACATCCATCCTCTGCTTTGCTCCCAGATGTTCGCGTCAACAAGAGATCAACGGGTGATTAACGCCCGTGACGGCGGCCAGGACCGGACGGTGCCAGTTGGCAGAGGATCAGTCGCTTTATGAAAACTGATAGTGATCTCATCTATCTGGACACCACATACAGTCCCCCATATCAGAGCAGCGGAGGGGTCTGCAGGTTGGTTTCGTGGATTAAAAGGTGGCACCAATCAGGAGGGAAAGAGAATCCATGGAATACAACATGTATTTATTTCGATGTTCACGCCATCCCAGGACTAAAGGCCCGCTGACCCCTCATCCCCAGAGCGTCCTCACTACCCCTGCCATCCCAGGACTGAAGGCCCGCTGACCCCTCATCCCCAGAGTGTCCTCACTACCGCTGCCATCCCAGGACTGAAGGCCCGCTGACCCCTCATCCCCAGAGTGTCTTCACTACTGCTGCCATCCCAGGACTGAAGGCCCACTGACCCCTCATCCCCAGAGCGTCCTCACTACCCCTGCCATCCCAGGACTGAAGGCCCGCTGACCCCTCATCCCCAGAGCGTCCTCACTACCACTGCCATCCCAGGACTGAAGGCCCGCTGACCCCTCATCCACAGAGTATCCTCACTACCACTGCCATCCCAGGACTGAAGGCCCGCTGACCCCTCATCCCCAGAGCGACCTCACTACCCCTGCCATCCCAGGACTGAAGGCCCGCTGACCCCTCATCCCCAGAGCGTCCTCACTACCCCTGCCATCCCAGGACTGAAGGCCAGCTGAACCCTCATCCCCTGAGCATCCTCACTACCCCTGCCATCCCAGGACTGAAGGCCCGCTGACCCCTCATCCCCAGAGCGTCCTCACTACCCCTGCCATCCCAGGACTGAAGGCCCGCTGACCCCACCTCCCCGGAGCGTCCTCACTACCGCTGCCATCTCAGGACTGAAGGCCCGCTGACCCCTCATCCCCAGAGCATCCTCACTTCCCCCACCATCCTAGGACTGAAGGCCCGCTGACCCCTCATCCCCAGAGCGTCCTCACTACCCCTGCCATTCCAGGACTGAAGGCCCGCTGACCCCACCTCCCCGGAGCGTCCTCACTACCCCTGCCTTCCCAGGACTGAAGGCCCGCTGACCCCTCATCCCCAGAGCGTCCTCACTACCCCTGCCATCCCAGGACTGAAGGCCCGCTGACCCCTCATCCCCAGAGCGTCCTCACTACCCCTGCCATCCCAGGACTGAAGGCCGGCTGATCCCTCAACCCCAGAGCATCCTCACTACCACTGCCATCCCAGGACTGAAGGCCCGCTGACCCCTCATCCCCAGAGCGTCCTCACTACCCCTGCCATCCCAGGACTGAAGGCCCGCTGACCCCTCATCCCCAGAGCGTCCTCACTACCACTGCCATCCCAGGACTGAAGGCCCGCTGACCCCTCATCCACAGAGTATCCTCACTACCACTGCCATCCCAGGACTGAAGGCCCGCTGACCCCTCATCCCCAGAGCGACCTCACTACCCCTGCCATCCCAGGACTGAAGGCCCGCTGACCCCTCATCCCCAGAGCGTCCTCACTACCCCTGCCATCCCAGGACTGAAGGCCAGCTGAACCCTCATCCCCTGAGCATCCTCACTACCCCTGCCATCCCAGGACTGAAGGCCCGCTGACCCCTCATCCCCAGAGCGTCCTCACTACCCCTGCCATCCCAGGACTGAAGGCCCGCTGACCCCACCTCCCCGGAGCGTCCTCACTACCGCTGCCATCTCAGGACTGAAGGCCCGCTGACCCCTCATCCCCAGAGCATCCTCACTTCCCCCACCATCCTAGGACTGAAGGCCCGCTGACCCCTCATCCCCAGAGCGTCCTCACTACCCCTGCCATTCCAGGACTGAAGGCCCGCTGACCCCACCTCCCCGGAGCGTCCTCACTACCCCTGCCTTCCCAGGACTGAAGGCCCGCTGACCCCTCATCCCCAGAGCGTCCTCACTACCCCTGCCATCCCAGGACTGAAGGCCCGCTGACCCCTCATCCCCAGAGCGTCCTCACTACCCCTGCCATCCCAGGACTGAAGGCCGGCTGATCCCTCAACCCCAGAGCATCCTCACTACCACTGCCATCCCAGGACTGAAGGCCCGCTGACCCCTCATCCCCAGAGCGTCCTCACTACCCCTGCCATCCCAGGACTGAAGGCCCGCTGACCCCACCTCCCCGGAGTGTCCTCACTACCCCTGCCATCCCAGGACTGAAGGCCCGCTGACCCCTCATCCCCAGAGCGTCCTCACTACTGCTGCCATCCCAGGACTGAAGGCCCGCTAACCCCTCATCCCCAGAGCGTCCTCACTACCCCTGCCATCCCAGGACTGAAGGCCCGCTGACCCCTCATCCCCAGAGCGTCCTCACTACCCCTGCCATTCCAGGACTGAAGGCCCGCTGACCCCTCATCCCCAGAGCGTCCTCACTACCCCTGCCATCCCAGGACTGAAGGCCCGCTGACCCCTCATCCCCAGAGCGTCCTCACTACTGCTGCCATCCCAGGACTGAAGGCCCGCTAACCCCTCATCCCCAGAGCGTCCTCACTACCCCTGCCATCCCAGGACTGAAGGCCCGCTGACCCCTCATCCCCAGAGCGTCCTCACTACCCCTGCTATTCCAGGACTGAAGGCTCGCTGACCCCTCATCCCCAGAGCGTCCTCACTACCCCTGCCATCCCAGGACTGAAGGCCCGCTGACCCCACATCCCCAGAGCGTCCTCACTACCCCTGCCATCCCAGGACTGAAGGCCGGCTGATCCCTCATCCCCAGAGCATCCTCACTACCCCTGCCATCCCAGGACTGAAGGCCCGCTGACCCCTCATCCCCAGAGCGTCCTCACTACCCCTGCCATCCCAGGACTGAAGGCCCGCTGACCCCTCATCCCCAGAGCGTCCTCACTACCCCTGCCATCCCAGGACTGAAGGCCCGCTGACCCCTCATCCCCAGAGCGTCCTCACTACCCCTGCCATTCCAGGACTGAAGGCCCGCTGACCCCTCATCCCCAGAGCATCCTCACTACCCCTGCCATCCCAGGACTGAAGGCCCGCTGACCCCTCATCCCCAGAGCGTCCTCACTACCCCTGCCATCCCAGGACTGAAGGCCTGCTGATCCCTCATCTCCAGAGTGTCCTCACTACCCCTGCCATCCCAGGACTGAAGGCCTGCTGACCCCACATCCCCGGAGAGTCCTCACCACCGCTGCCATCCCAGGACTGAAGGCCCGCTGACCCCTCATCCACAGAGTATCCTCACTACTGCTGCCATCCCAGGACTGAAGGCCCGCTGACCCCTCATCCCCAGAGCGTCCTCACTGCCCCTGCCATCCCAGGACTGAAGGCCAGCTGAACCCTCATCCCCTGAGCATCCTCACTACCCCTGCCATCCCAGGACTGAAGGCCCGCTGACCCCTCATCCCCAGAGCGTCCTCACTACCCCTGCCATCCCAGGACTGAAGGCCCGCTGACCCCACCTCCCCGGAGCGTCCTCACTACCGCTGCCATCTCAGGACTGAAGGCCCGCTGACCCCTCATCCCCAGAGCATCCTCACTTCCCCCGCCATCCTAGGACTGAAGGCCCGCTGACCCCTCATCCCCAGAGCGTCCTCACTACCCCTGCCATCCCAGGACTAAAGGCCCGCTGACCCCACCTCCCCGGAGCGTCCTCACTACCCCTGCCTTCCCAGGACTGAAGGCCCGCTGACCCCTCATCCCCAGAGCGTCCTCACTACCCCTGCCATCCCAGGACTGAAGGCCCGCTGACCCCTCATCCCCAGAGCGTCCTCACTACCCCTGCCATCCCAGGACTGAAGGCCGGCTGATCCCTCATCCCCAGAGCATCCTCACTACCACTGCCATCCCAGGACTGAAGGCCCGCTGACCCCTCATCCCCAGAGCGTCCTCACTACCCCTGCCATCCCAGGACTGAAGGCCCGCTGACCCCTCATCCCCAGAGCGTCCTCACTACCCCTGCCATCCCAGGACTGAAGGCCCGCTGACCCCTCATCCCCAGAGCGTCCTCACTACTGCTGCCATCCCAGGACTGAAGGCCCGCTAACCCCTCATCCCCAGAGCGTCCTCACTACCCCTGCCATCCCAGGACTGAAGGCCCGCTGACCCCTCATCCCCAGAGCGTCCTCACTACCCCTGCTATTCCAGGACTGAAGGCTCGCTGACCCCTCATCCCCAGAGCGTCCTCACTACCCCTGCCATCCCAGGACTGAAGGCCCGCTGACCCCTCATCCCCAGAGCGTCCTCACTACCCCTGCCATCCCAGGACTGAAGGCCCACTGACCCCTCATCCCCAGAGCGTCCGCACTACCCCTGCCATCCCAGGACTGAAGGCCCGCTGACCCCTCATCCACAGAGTGTCCTCACTACCCCTGCCATCCCAGGACTGAAGGCCCGCTGATCCCTCATCTCCAGAGTGTCCTCACTACCCCTGCCATCCCAGGACTGAAGGCACACTGACCCCACATCCCTGGAGCGACCTCACTACCCCTGCCATCCCAGAACTGAAGGCCCGCTGACCCCTCATCTCCAGACTGTCCTCACTACCCCTGCCATCCCAGGACTGAAGGCCTGCTGACCCCACATCCCTGGAGCGAACTCACTACCCCTGCCATGCCAGGACTGACGGCCCGCTGACCCCTCCTTCCCAGAGTGTCCTCAATACCCCTGCCATCCCAGGACTGAAGGCCTGCTGACCCCTCCTTCCCGGAGTGTCCTCACTACCCCTGCCATCCCAGGACTGAAGGCCCGCTGACCCCTCATCCCCAGAGCGTCCTCACTACCCCTGCCATCCCAGGACTGAAGGCCCTCTGACCCCTCATCCCCAGAGCGTCCTCACTACCCCTGCCATTCCAGGACTGAAGGCCCGCTGACCCCTCATCCCCAGAGCATCCTCACCACCCCTGCCATCCCAGGACTGAAGGCCTGCTGACCCCTCCTTCCCGGAGTGTCCTCACTACCCCTGCCATCCCAGGACTGAAGGCCCGCTGACCCCTCATCCCCAGAGCGTCCTCACTACCCCTGCCATCCCAGGACTGAAGGCCCGCTGACCCCTCATCCCCAGAGCGTCCTCACTACCCCTGCCATTCCAGGACTGAAGGCCCGCTGACCCCTCATCCCCAGAGCATCCTCACTACCCCTGCCATCCCAGGACTGAAGGCCCGCTGGCCCCTGATCCCCAGAGCGTCCTCACTACCCCTGCCATCCCAGGACTGAAGGCCTGCTGATCCCTCATCTCCAGAGTGTCCTCACTACCCCTGCCATCCCAGGACTGAAGGCCTGCTGACCCCACATCCCCGGAGCGTCCTCACCACCGCTGCCATCCCAGGACTGAAGGCCCGCTGACCCCTCATCTCCAGAGTGTCCTCACTACCGCTGCCATCCCAGGACTGAAGGCTCGCTGGCCCCTGATCCCCAGAGCGTCCTCACTACCCCTGCCATCCCAGGACTGAAGGCCCGCTGATCCCTCATCCCGAGAGTGTCCTCACTACCCCTGCCATCCCAGGACCGACGGCCCATGACCCCTCATGGATTTCAATTGTATTTTGTAGCCCCTTTAAGAGAGACTAAAGCCCAAATGCAAAGTGTAAGAGTAGCGTGTGGGGAAGCAGGGATCCGCTGTCCGCGTCTCTCTAAGTCCGGCGGGACTGCCGCTGTGACTGAAGTAAGGAAAGCGGACTGGAAGAGGCTCCTTCTGTAATGATACAGGCATGGTGCTGTCCGTCCAGTCTGGAGCTGACGCCATCATTATAGGACTGCGTTAGCGAACAGCGAAGCGCCGATTCAGCGCAGATGCGATGGAAATTACTAGTAAAAGTATGACCCAATCTGAAGACAAGGCAGATGTCAGTGTGCATGTGCGGGTTGGAATTCGCCGTGATCGCCTCAGTGGACCTCTGTTCATCCAGGGACTCTCAGTGCGGATCACTACCTGAATCTCCTGCAGACGGCGGACTGCTTCCTGGATGATCTGTCGCAGAAGGAGGCCCTTCCATCATAGCAGAGGTCCCATGGGACTTAGAGAGACGCGGGAAGCGGATTTCTGTTCTCACAGAGTTCTTTTACTTCCCTTTTACAGGGGCCACAACACAAAACCCATGTTCTGGGACCCCCAGGGGCCCAGGCCCCATAACATCACGTAGCACATCCATCCCTTCCTATTCAAGTATGCTATTGTTATATTGGCTCCACCCCGTATATCTGACATCTCTGCGATGAGGGAAGTTCTCACCTGACGGCTGAGGCGCCTCGCTTCTAGACCTCCCTTTTGTGACACAACAACTACTTTATTATTGGGCTTTACGGCAGCTTATTGATATTGGAGTGCCGTGTATTGGTGTGTAGTGGCCCCTCCATATGGTTGAATGTATTTGTCTGGCGCTAATTGTATTGTCAGTGTCTTAAATGTAGTGTAGAATTGATGTGTATTGCACCTCTGCAGCACTGAATGGGTTTTTGTCTGGGTTATGTCTGAGAAATGTATCTTGTTGTAAGTCATGTGACCTTGTGATATATGTGTTTGCAAGTGGATCTAAGAGGGGTGTCTATGCTGAGTGTAGTCTGTGCAAGTCAGTGAGTGAACCCCAGAGATACAGATTGGTGTGTGGAGGATAGAAGAAGCTGAGCGATATCCTTCAGCTTGGCCTGGGCCGGCTCTACCCGGGATGTGCCAATACTACCACTAAAGTACAGAGAGAGAGAGAGAATGGGACAAGCATCAGAAGCATGAGTGTTGACCGGTAGAGAGTTGGAGGGAAAAGGAGAATTGCCGGGAGCGGGATCACACAGATAACTGGGACTGTGGATTGTCCGGATCACCCTGAGAAGTCCTCCCTGTCGCACCACCTTCTAGAAGGGTAATTTGTGTCAGTACCATAGTGTTTGTTGAAACTTTTCTGACGTTAAAGTAAACGGACACTACTGACCGTTCCCGGTTTTTCCATGAAAAGTTACCGTGTGTGTGGACTCTTATTACATCATCCAGTTTCACCGCAGAAAACAGAACGGTGGCGTCACAAGTGACGAAAAGGACTCACACCTCTCAATCAGCAGCCCCTCACTGCAGCCTTCATTGCTACTAAGTGCTGTCACATCAGGCAGATTCGCTGCAGGTTTTCCATGTGGACCCTCAGAGTGATAAATCCGTGCCAATCGCAGTCGAAGCAAGGTGGACGAGTATTATGTCTGCATAGGGCATGCCTGACCAGCACCTGCACAATAATTGCTCACAGTGCGGCCACCAAAACAGACTGACAAATAAATGGGAAGTCTTTCCCTAAATACATAACGAACGAGGGAGAGGGCCCTGCCTGACACAGCAGACTGATCGCGTCGATAGATGCGGGCCTGCACTCGTTCATGCGACCTAAGTAACCCTACTTGGCCAAACTCATAAGGGACAAAACAAAGTAAAACACGGCACTTAGCTTTATGGGAATAAGCCGCAGCACACAGAGCTGTCCGGACTAAGGAACGGTGGACACCACGCTGTCCACGGGAGCCACTAACTGCCAACTCAGACAGAGAGCAAATGACAATATACAGCACCTTAGCTTCCCATCCATCCCAGGTAAATAGCCAGCTAATCATCCACAGATGTGAGCACATTGCATCACACCTAACTAAGCTAGAAGGTGCAGAACCATGTCTAAGACCCGCAGCGGACTCCGTCAACCCCGCAGCGATCCCAGCACGGCTGCAACAGTGAGATTTTCAAAAAATCCTCACGAAATCCGTGTGGAAATTGCAGGTTGGATTTTGGATCCGCAGCGCCTCAGTTTCAGCTTCGGCCGTACTGCGGATTTTGGCCAATAAACTGAAATCCGAAGTTAATTGGCACCGAATCTGCAACAGCGGCTGCGGATATGAAAAGCGGATTTACAAAGTGGCAAGAAATCCCCCGTGTGTAATGACCCTCTAACGCCTCACTGGCTGCCGGCGGTCGGACAACACGTCTGTCAATCGGCATCTGATGGAGCCTGGCTTAAAAAAAATGGAGACGCATTAAGACCCCGTGCTCCCCGCCATGACACGATTATGTCTGCGGGAGACCTCAGCTAACATCTACAATAACGGGGCCGTACAACTAAAATATCAGACGTGCCAACCCGACACACGCCGGACACAAATGGCGCCGTTTGGGCCTTATTGTCGTCAATGCCACTTGAAATATCACCGGACAAAAAGCAGCGCAGCTTGTTAGGGTGCGTTCACACGGAAATAGGAAAATATAGGAAATAGGACAACCGCAAAGTCTGCTGCTTTTTGGGCGATCTCACCCCCTTTATTTCCTACAGGACGGCAAAACATTGCGCTGTACTCGCACGCGGACGTCATTTTTGTGCGAGTGCAATTTTTTAAAAAAGTTTTCATTTTCCCCATTGAAATAACGTGATATTTACATATGAAAGTCACGCGTTCAGGGCCGCCATGCGATTGTCTTGCAAATTGCGTTAAGGGTCTCCGCCACATCGCACGGGGGGGGGGGGGGGGCGGGGGGCGTGTTCTGTGCCATGCGAGTCTCAGGCGTGATTCGCTTTCCCAATGTGAAGCACCCTTAATGCAGCTTTAAAAAAAAACACGTTATTTTCTATGGAAATTGTAAAAAATCGTATCGCACTCGGACGTTGTTGCAATTTTTGTGCGAGTGTGATGCACTTTTTAATTTATACTACTGAAACAACATGTGTGAAAATCGTATATCGCTGCGATGCAATGCCATTTTTTTCCCCCTGCAAATCGCACTGGCAGCAGAAAAAGGAGGATCAGAAGCGCGATACAAGCCCGATACAGGATCAGAAGCGCGATACAAGTCCGATACAGGATCAGAAGCGCGATACAAGCCCGATACAGGATCAGAAGCGCGATACAAGTCCGATACAGGATCAGAAGCGCGATACAAGCCCGATACAGGATCAGAAGCGCGATACAAGCCCGATACAGGATCAGAAGCGCGATACATGCCCGATACAGGATCACAAGCGCGATACAAGCCCGATACAGGATCACAAGCGCGATACAAGCCCGATACAAGATCACAAGCGCGATACAAGCCCGATACAGGATCAGAAGCGCGATACAAGCCCGATACAAGATCAGAAGCGCGATACAAGCCCGAGGTCCTCAGACCGATATCGCATGCTCCAGTGTGAATGCACCTTTCCGCTACTGGGGCCAGGAGTGAACATGGGCCGCAGAGGCAGGAGTGCCGGCAGGGATATAGTGCGCTGCACAGGTATATATGAAGAGGCTGGGGGCAGGGAAAAGAGCAGGGGAGTAGTGTGGAACACTGAAGGGTTAATTCTATACATAGCAGAAAAACAGAAGGACGTCAATGGGTTAACCACCATTAGATCACGGCGCCCTGCACTAAAGGGTTGAGGGGCATCTACAATATGAGTTCAAGGGTTAAGTGCCGACCTCAAGCAGCACAATCATAGCCTGACATTAAAAGTCTCAGTCTAAAAGGTTAAATGAAGACATGGGGGGGGGCGTACCCCAGCCTTATCCCATTCCTAATCATTGCTGAACCTCAGTGTCATCACTCAAGATCAACCGTAGGTTCCCCGAAAGTCCAAACACCCCAGCAAATATCCCCGAGAGTTCATCAAAAATGAGTGACAACCAATATGGCTGCCAAGCCAACTTCTCCAGAGCTTGTCATGCAGCTTTCCCAGAGTCCTGACTGCCAAGTAATATATGTATATGGGGGTACTGTATAAATTACAAGACAGCATGACCATTTAGGACCACAAGAGGGTAATGGCAGCCATATTGGTTGTCACAGTTTTCTTGTTGGTCGTCACCATCGACCGCTATTTTTGGGTCGTTCGTGGAAAATCCTTAAAGGGTTCGTCCAAGATTAGAAAAATATTTCAGCTTTCTTAGAAGAACAGTGCCACACCTGCCCACAGGCTGTGTATGGTATTGCAGCTCAGCCTCATTCACTTCAATGGGATGAGCTGCAATACCAGACACAACCCATGGACGAGTGTGGTGCTGTTTCTAAAAGAAAGCAGCCATGTTTTCTAATCTTGAACAACCTCTGTAAGTAAACCTATCACCAAAGTATAGGCAATAGGTAAGTCATCAATGGGGTCCAACTGTTGAGACCCCAAGAACTAGGAGAATGGGGTCCCATGTCCCTGAATGAATGGAGCAGTGGTCACATGTACGTCCATTCATCTCTACGGGAGTGGCAGAGATAGCCAAGTACAAGCGCTTGGTTATTTTCGGCAGTCCCACAGAAATGAATGGAATGGTGGTGCGTACACAAGCCCACCTGTTCGTTCATTTGGGAGCACTCGGAACCCCATTTCTCAGGATCAGTGGGAGTACCAGTGGTTGGACTCCATTAATGAGATACTTATTGTCTATGCTGTGGATAGGTGATAGTCATGGGACAACCCCTTAAGTGTTAGTCGGGCTCTACGATGAGGAAACTCACAACTTTAAGAACAACATTCTAGAGAATTACCTTGAATTTCACAGCCAGAAGTTCGGTAGCTTTCTGCTCCTTGGTCAAGTCTTCCATCATCTTCTCCTTCTCTTCGATCAGCTTTAGCTTCTCATCCGCCATCAAGCTGTGGTCATCTTGTATGGCTGCCTTCTCTTGCTCCAGTCTCTCAGCCTGCTCCTTCAAGTAATTCCCCACATTCTTCTCGATGAGGTTCTCCTCATTGTCCTCCTCGGCTTCCATCTCCGGGACGTTATCCCCGTCCACCGATTTCTTCCTGCGGCTATTCCTTCTGCGTTTCTTGCTTAGCATCCCTCTCTTTTCTAGTTGAGCCTTCAACCGGGCAATTTCTTCTTGGAATTCCCTCAGTAGAGTGTCTTTGGGATCCTCATTGACCCTTGGTTTGTTTTTGATGTTCTTTGCCCTATTGGCAAACCTGAGAGTGGACAAGGTCTCGTCGTAATGATGAGATGCTGGGCCCATGGTGGCAACCATGATGGTTTTAGCATTGCCACCCAGTGAATCCTGCAGTAAGCGGGTCAGTTTGGAGTCTCTGTATGGGATATGGGTGCTCCTGCCATCCACCAGCGCCGATATTACGTTCCCCAGTGCTGACAGAGAGAGGTTAATTTTTGAAGCCTCTTTGGGCCTTTCTCCATTTGCTCCAGTTTTGCTTTGTCTTTCGCTGCCGGCTAAGTCCACTAGGTTGAGTTTGCCCACTCGTATGTGTTCCTCCCCATCCACACCCAACTCACTGCACTCTATTGTGATAACAAAAATGGTGTGGGACCTGGAACTGTACTCGTTCATGTTGGTGCAGGCGACCGACCGGGCCTGGTTACCCAAATTCATCACGTGTTCAATTTCCTTAACGTTTTTGGTGACAAATGAAGACAGGTCTTTAATGTAAACCCCACTCTCTGGGTTCTCCTTGAGTTCCAGCTTCTTGGTCTGGTCCTTACACAACAGGTCCCGGATTTCCTCCTGGTAGATCTCCAGGTAGGACGCCCTCACCAAATATTGTTGATTTTGAGAGCGGGAGATGTGGGTAAAAATATGGTCAAATGAGTTGGGGATGACCCCTTTTTTATCTGTCTCTACCCACAGGCCTTGCATGGTGTAGGTTTTGCCCGTGCCAGTCTGTCCATAGGCAAATATGGTCCCATTGAAGCCTTGCAAGACTGAATCAATTAGAGGCCTTACAGTCTCATCGTACAAGTCCGCCTGCTTAGAGTTGGCATCGTACACTGCATCGAAGGTGAACGTCTTTGGCAGTTCCCCATGATTTGCCCTGGGATTCCGGATGGTCACTTGCCCCAATTTGACATCCATGGACACTATCCTGTCGTAGCCAGCCGCGTCCTCCTTCCTGTTGATGGGGCGGCATCTGACCACCACCTTGAGAGCCTCGCTGCTTTTGGTCTTACTACACATCTTGCTTCCCCCTCCCCTCCGGTGCCTCCTTATGATGAGTGTTTATTCCTAGGAATCTGGGGAGATCTCCTCAGACGCTCCTGGTCATCGGTGGATCGGGATCAATCCTCCTCTTCTTTCCTCAGACCTGGAATTAACGGGTGCAACGATCTCCGGGCAGCATCTCTCTGGCATCTGCTAGACATGTATCGCCCATGGTTGCCTACCAGATGCCGAAATGATGCAGCCGGCTCCGAATCAATGAAAGGCGAGGAACGTGACCCGGGCGGGGATGATCCCAGGGTGTCCTGGTGTCATTTGCAGATTTGGCTGCTAATCCTCTTTGATGTTCCTGAGCGGCGAGCAGCTGGAAACGCCTAGTCTTTCCCCGGCGATGGATCCTCATTCATTGCAGTCCATGGTAGAGTGACAGCAAAAACCAGGGATTGGGGCGGAGCCTGCGGATGATGTTGTGCCCCAGAGACTAGTGAGGGAGGGAGGGAGCTGTGCAGGCCCATCACACAGTAAGCCTCTGCGAGCCGCCCACCAGGAGGATGACCGCAGCCCCAGGGGAGGAGGGAGAGCAGCTTGCATTGGAATTCTGGGGGCTGTAGTCCTCAGCTGATAAGAAGCACTCAAATACCTCCATACATAATGCGGAGCCTTTGTGTGCAGCTGCAACCGCTTCCTCCAGTGCAGCCCCTGGGCACGGCAGGGACGGAAGGGTTAATGCGGACCACCACTGCGTCTGTACGATGGCCCAAATGGGCGATGACCCGATTGTCTCCAGCAGGCAGCGTCACCTCACCCAACGCAGTCAGGCCGGCTTCACGGACAGCAGAACCCGTTCATTTCATTGGGTCCGTTCACATTTCCGTATTTGGCGCGCATTTCGGTCACGCCAAAAAAAATAGGACATGTTCTACTTTTCTGCACATTTGCGCCCCAAAGGTCCCCATAGAAGTCAATGGATGTGCGCAAATGTGTGAGAAATACACAAGGAGAGGCGTGAAAAAGAACGCATCTGGAACTCATTAAGACCAATTAGCCATTTCAATCGGTGCGTCTTGGTTTGCCGCGCGCAAATGAACGTGCCTTGTGGGCGCAAAAAGCACAGTAACGTACGCCAACATGCACGCAAAAAAAAAGAATCGCTCATTCCGCAAAAGCGCTACGGCGTGCGAAAATATACTGATGCTGGTGTAAGGCTGAGTGCAATATCATGGCGTGAATCAGGGCCCAGTACCGCGATCGCCAACATGTGATTTCCCCGTGGTTGCGAGGAATCACATCGCAGCGCAGGGCGTGCACCGGGCGCCCGTGTAAAAGATACGGCCGAGAAAAATATATTTTGCGCAGAAAAAAAACATTTGTCTGAATGGAGCCATTGAAAGCAACGGCATCGCCTGGTCGCGTTATACGTGCGCCGTTTTAACATGTGAAGATGCCGGCGCAAATACGTTCGTCTGAATAAACCCTTAAAGGCGAGAACGCACGAAAGAGGTTTTGTAAACCCTGTTTATGAGCACGTGACATGCGGTCCGACACGAACGCCGTTCGCCCACCTAACGTGGGCAGGACATAGACTGTAAGCTCTGGTGGCGCCGGGCGGTGAGCGGTCATCATTGGATGAGAATCTCAAGGCCATATCGCACTCACGGCGACTCACATGTGATCTGCAAGAAACACGCCGCACCCTGCAATGTTCGCGCACGCAAAAATCGCATGTTGTTTCTATAGCGAGGGTGCACTCACGCCAACCGGATTTGTGCGCTGCGTGATGCCCTGTAACCGACCCACTGGGTCTGTTTACGTGCGCAATTTTCCCTTTTCGCATCGGTGATGTGCGATGAAAAAATCGTAGCTTGTTCTATTTTTCTGTGAATCCACAGAAATTATCGCTGATTATTTCTAATGGCTGAGACAACAACCGCATCGCCCTCGCTTCGCACACGACCGTACCAGCGCAATTTTTTTTATTTTTCCTATTGAGAATGTATGCGATTTTCACGTATGATAAGATTTTCTCACAAATCGCAACGCGCTTGCAGTGAACATCGCAGTTTTACCGGCGCCATATTGGACTGAGGTTCTCGGCTGATATCGCGCTCGCCCGTGTAATGCACCCTAAAGAACAGAATATTTGCATCTGCGGTGCACTTGGCGCGGCACGCGAGTGCGATGCAATTTTTTGCAAGTCCCTTGAAAATAATTGGCGCCATCACCCAGAAATAGGAGACTCTGCGAATGTTTTCGCTCATGTGAATGGACGTATTGTAAGCAATCGGTTCTATCTCCCTGCGCGTTTTGCGCCTCTCGCCCGTGTAAATGCTCCCTCATTGGCCACTGCCTGTGAGTAGGCGGCATCGGTCACTAGCGCAGTGATGTCATTGACCTTCTGAAGAGCGGGGGAGGGGACAGAAAGCGTTGTCATAAAGGAATGAGTAAAAATTCCGTAAAACGCATAATAATCCTGATGAAAAACGCCGCGCGCCAATCCTAATCCGCTGGGAGATGCAAAATCTGGGATTTCCCAGCTGTTTACAAGAGGGTCACAGAAAGAGCAGTGCCTGCTGCCCCCCGGTGGTGAGACTAGAGGATTACACTCCCCTCGTACACACAGGGGGTAATCGGGGGCTCCTTCACGCTGGCCAGTGAGAAGGAGCCATAAACCTCGTGTCGCAGAGGAAGTGGCCCTGCGTGCCCAAAAAGGACGGCACGATGCGCAAATCTACCTCATCCAACCGCGTCCAATGCGCAAATGCGTTGCGCTGCGGTAAGCATTTTTGTGCAAACACCAGACGCTCGCCTGAAGCCGCCCTAAAACGGATCAGAATAGCGCATGTGATGGGTTTACTCGCACGGCACGTGCTGCATCCTTGGCTAATACGGATCCGTATGGCGTCCGCACGTTGGGTGGTTTTTTCACAGGTCTAAGGGTGGCTTCACACGAGCGGATGCACAAAAGCGCTCACCGCAGCGCGGCGTATTTTTGCATGAACGAGGTTTGATAATGTTGTTTTGCACGCGTCTTCGCATAGTTCTGCACTTTTTGCGCACGCAGGGCCAGTTCACGTGCGACACACCCGTGGATTACAGCGCTACTTAACCCAATGAGGTGCGGATGCCTTCTTTTCCCCGTGTTTTGCGCAGTGTTTCATGCTTCCCCTTTCGTATTTGCGAACGTCCCGTAGACTTTTATGGGGGATCTGTGGCGCAAATAGCAAGAACGAACCCCTGGGTTTAGTGCGCAAATATGTTTGTGTGAAGGCGTCCGCACATAAACCGTGTTCTGCGGACTGTATTATGGGGCTAATGTAGCGGTTCACATGTATTTTAACACCCTTGATCCCAGCATGTGAAGGGCTCACAGTGGGGGTGCGCTCCCTCGATGACATCATCGGTCCGCCGTGATGTCATCGCAGAGGGCTGATGGTGTGCCATGGTATATGATGGCTAGCAATAGCAATAATGTATTGCAGTACAGAGGTACTGCAGTGTATTACCATACCATTATAGGTTAAAGTCCGCTAAAGGGACATAAAAAACGGCTAAAAAGAATAAGAATAGTGAAAAAAAAGGAGTAAAAGAAACCCTATTTTTTGTGCCCACTTTCCCCTCTTTTAAAGAAAAAAAAAGAAAAAGGAAAGGTTTCGTATCGCTGCGCCTGCAACGACCGGGACAATAAACGGAACACTATTCATCTGCATGGAGGGACAAACTAAAGAAAAAACGGATCCAAAATGCGTTTGTTGTTTATCTCACCTCCCAAACAGCGCAATAAAGTGATCAAAAAAGCCGCTCACACCCCAAAACGTCATGCATACAACCTCCCAGAGCGCCATCCGGGGGAAGGAAATACGTTCTGCCACTTTAAATGCAGCGCTGGAACAAATGTTTTTTATTATGCAAACATGGAAAACTCCAAGATGGCCGAGAAACTGGCGTGAAATGTGCGAGCCGCACGAGTATGAACGGAGCCGTCCGCCTCAGCCAGCTCTTCGTGTTCCTCTGCGTCGCCCGTTGTCTTCATTGGGGCAGTAAAACGCATCGCCCAGCGCCGGAAGCATTTAGCGATCCCCCAAGGCGCCGGAGGACCGCGGCTTTACAGCTTCTCGGCCGCGTGAAACTCGCTTAAAAAATATATCATTTTGTTATTGGCTGAATTCTACCGAACTGCAGAAAAAATGTACCCTGTTGTTCAGGCCGCAGGAAATAATGGCAGGAGTGCGGTTTCATCTCGCTGCTCCCCAAAAAAACGTAATAAAAGTTGTCCAATACGTGATGAACGCCCAGATGTGGTGCTAACGAAAACCGCAGCTCGCCGCGCAAAAACCAATACGGCCGCGGCATCAGCGGGAAAATACAAAGGCCATGGCTTTTGAAAAGTGGGGATAGAAATCCCCCCAAAACTGTTGTGTCCGAACTAGGCGGCGTCACTAAAGGGTTAATGGGCGTCCCGCTCGCTCAGTCAGCCTTCCTGCAGTCATCTGGGCACATCTTTTACTCTAGTCACATCCAGAGCTGCACTGCTATAAACGCCCCTGATGTGCCCTTGTGTAACTGCAGTCTGCTGCCCTCTGCTGGGGGGAATCAGCAGAACCTTTAGCTGCAGCTCTGGATGTGACTGGAGTAGAGGATACAGATTGACGCTGGCCGTAGCCATACAGGAGGCTGGGACTGACAATATGGCTGTCATGCTGAATGCTCTGACCGCCCTTTCCCGTACCACTTGGCCACTTGGGCCTCATTCGCACGGTCCTGGACCACAATAGGACGCGCGGCGATTACTTTTACGCATGTCCGCTCAGCGCAGTGTACTTGTACTATCTACGAGGTGTTTTTACGTGCGTATTTTACTGCACTTTTTGCGCACGCAGGGCATGCTGTGCGCCGCAGACGGACACACTGGATTTTAATGGCTGTCTAGCCTAAGGAGGTCCAAACGTCTTCCTCTTTCACGGAACCGCAAATCGCACATCTAGGGATCTTTGGTGCAAAAATGCGCACAAAATAGAGGTACTAAGGGCGGCGCCACGTGGGCTCGCTATCGTGTATATGCACTATTCAGGGCGTGCGATTGCGGGCCATTGTGCCCGGATTGGCGCATTTCACTGTACTTTCTTGTGCTCCTGGAACCGCTCACATCAGCGCGGTCCTGGCAGCGCCATGTTGGAGTAGGCGGGGCAGCGTTCTTAGTAGGCGGGGCAGCTGACTCGGTAGGCGGGTCGCTGATCTAGTCGGCCCCGATTTCAGGCGTCGGAGGAACAGTGTGCGCAATTGTGCAGAAAAATAGAGCATGTTGCGTTTTTTTTCCACGCTCTTGAAATGCATGGGAAAAACCACACGTGACGGAGCCAATCGAAGCCGATGGGTTCTATGTGCTGCGCCCCGCTCCGCAGTTAGGGGAGGAGCCATCTTCCCGCCATTGTTTTTAAACTCGTGTGCTATAGTGAGTTTGAAAAAAAAATCCCCGATTCGTGTGCCACAGCGCTCCGTGCGTTTTTTCCGTCAGTCTCTAAAAAATGCGTACTGAAGATGGACAGACACGCCCGTGTTAATGCTCGCTTCTCCTATGCTCACAGCGCGCGTTTTGTCGTGTACTTTAATGCGTATTCCATGCCAAAATGCGCTTACAATACGCGTCCCATCTATTTGTAAAGCAGCGCCCCCGCCTCGATGAGGTGTTTTTGCGTGACACGTATTAAAAATATGCGCTCTGGAAAAAAAAGAGGTGAAATGTCACTCCTTCTTTCGCTTTCAGGGCTTCTTCAGGCGACCGCGAGTTTATCCTGTTTCACAGCCGCCAAAATGGACAAAACGAAACCTACCTTGTCGTTTTAAAAATGGCGTGCAATAGCATGGTGCGCAGATACTGTCCGTAGGGGCGAGCGTATTGGCGCATGCGCCCGTCTGTCTAAGCCGTCGGCCATAGAGGTCAGTGGGACTTCAATTCCGCGGCAAAATACCGTCAAATGCGTAAGCTGTGCCTAAAAACTGCGAATGTTTTGCGTGGTTTATTTAGTCGCATTTTGACGAAGGATTTTTTTTTTAGAGGCCACGCGGGATGGAACCGCGGCGGACCGCACAGAGCTTCTGCGAGATTTCCACAGCGGAAAGCTGCTTCAAAACCCTCGCCATTTGTGCAGGTTTTGAAGCGGCTTTTTAGCCTATATTCGCCATAGAGAGAAGAGAGTCTGCAATGGAAACAGCGCCAAAATTGAGATGTCGCGGATTTGAATTCTGCGGGGCATGTCCGTTTCCGCGCGGCTGGTCCGCAGCGGGTGAACGAGAATTTGCTGCTTAGTCTCAGTTTTAAAGATGCACGCCGTATTTCCGCGTGGAGGGAACCGCGCAAAAGGTTCACAGCATTTGCGTCCCGTGTGACCGCAGCCTAAGGCCGTATGCAGAATCCGCTTGTGGAGGCCCACTTAGGGGTTCCAGCTGTGAGCCCGGCCGTGGCCCTGCGTGCCGCCGCCTAATGTACGGCGTCTGACCGCGCACTCACACGGGCTGTCATGTCCAGTACATGTTTATATTCCGCGCCGTCGCTTAGTGATGGCGCCGTACCCGCAGCCCGTACACAATGTAGCTACGTATGCCCTGCGGGTATATCTGTCACCATAGAGCACAATGTCGGGGAGATCCGCGGTAAAATAGATGCTGCGTTCTATTTTCCGCGAGCGGATTACGCAATTTCCCCCCTACTTATGTGGGTGGACTTGTATAACCCAGTGCGTATTATCACGGCTCAAACGATCGCAGAATCCGCGATCCCAGTGCAGTCATGTGACACTGAGGGCTCCGTCACACGTATTTACGCCGCGCACTGAACGCGTAATTCTTGCGCACACACTTCGCCGTGAATAACTCTGATTTCAGGGGTTTGTTGACGTGCGGATGTTTACACACGATTTTCAGTCAAGGAAAAATGTGATTTTTGGTCGCGTAAAGACTGACACCGGCCATTTTGGTTGTCACTCAGCCATTTTGGTTGTCACTCAGCGTTCCCAGAGCCAGATATAACTGAGTAATGGCTGACTGCGGCAATCAGACCGTCAAGGACGAGTCGTGGAGTTTACCAAACACCCCCAGAATGGTCACAGGGACGGTCTGCGGGGTCAGCGGTCTGTCGGCCTGGCGCACACACGGGGGTCATGTGACGGGCAGGTGTGGGACACCATCCGTCCTCGTAGAGGCGCTGCAGGGCGCAGGGACGGGCTGACAGAAATCAGTATGTGTTGCCCATAGCAACCAATCACAGCGCAGCTTTCATTTTGAATGCTTAGTTATTGGTTGCCGGGGGCGATGTGTCCCTGTGCAGTGAGGGGAGGACGGGACCCCCGAGACATCTGTCCAGTAGGGGCGAGCGCTCCCATGAGGGGCTTCAGCCATCAGCCGAGAGGTTTTATAACCTTACAAACTAATAGAAAACCACGTGTAGCCGGATGTACGCCATGCCACGCTCTCTGTATCCCAGCGTAGTGACCCCCAAAGAGTAAGAGCCCCCATTATTGCCTCCAGTAGTAATAGTGCCTCCCACACTGATCAGAGAAATAATAACGCCCTCCACAATAGCCCCAGCGGTAATAGTGATCCCCATAGCCGCCCCAGCAGTAACAGTGATCCCCATAGCCGCCCCAGCAGTAATAGTGATCCCCATAGCTGCCCCAGTAGTAACAGTGATCCCCATAGCCGCCCCAGCAGTAATAGTGATCCCCATAGCCGCCCCAGTAGTAACAGTGATCCCCATAGCCGCCCCAGCAGTAATAGTGATCCCCATAGCCGCCCCAGCAGTAATAGTAATCCCCATAGCCGCCCCAGCAGTAATAGTGATCCCCATAGCCGCCCCAGCAGTAATAGTGATCCCCATAGCCGCCCCAGCAGTAATAGTGATCCCCATAGCTGCCCCAGCAGTAATAGTGATCCCCATAGCCGCCCCAGTAGTAACAGTGCCTGCCATAGTGGCCCCATTAGTAACAGTGATCTTTTATTTTGCCCTAGTAGTAACAGTGATCTCCATAGTGGCCCCAGTAGTAATAATGACCCCCCCCATAGTGGCCCCAGTAGTAATAATGACCACCCCATAGTGGTCCTAGTAGTAATAGTGATCCCTGATAGTGGTCCCAGTAGTAAAATTGCCCTTTATAGTGGCTCCAGGAGTTATATTGAGCCCCCATATTGGTCCAAGTAGTAATAGTGCCCCTTAGTGGCCCCAGTAGTAATAGAGCCTTTTAAACCCTTTAATGACACAGGACGTTAGATTTATGTCCTGTGCCATCAGAGTTTGTATGGGGGGATGGGGACCGTTTGGCTGCCATTGCAGCTTGGGACCTTCTAAAGGCTCCCAGCGCTGCCATGGCTAATTGCCTATCCAGCCAAGTCTGTTGGATCGCAATACTATGGTATTACATTAAGCAGTAGGAGTGATCAAATGATCATGAGTTCAAGTCCCCTAGGGGCACTGAAGAAATGTGAACATGAGGAGAAAAAAAACTTTTATTAATTATTATTAAAAATTAATGGTAATAAAGGTTTTTTTTTTAAAAAAACCTGTTCCCATATTTATAATAAAAAACAAGAACATTTTTGGTATTGCTGCATCTGTAAAAGTCTGATCCAACAAAATAACACTCCACAATGGCAGCCAGAGTAATCCCTGGATTACCATTTGAGATCACCAACCCCGCTGGTCACCTAATGTCTATATCCTGTAATATCATAGCGCTCTAGAAAGACATCTAGTCCCTCTTAACCCTTTGCAATCCAATTTTTTAAACAGGGTTAGGGGGTTTTCTCTTTCTGCCATTATACAACAGCGCCATCTGCTGGCTAGAGCGAGTACTGCAGTATGAGACATGCTGGAGAGGCCCCCAGCAACAGAGCGGCCAGTAATATACAGTAAGAATACCCTGCTGGATGTCTTCCGACATCGGAGCTGTACAGCCTTCAATCAGAATGTCTAAAGACGTCAGACAGTGGATTGGAAGGGGTTAAACTCCTCCATGGATTTTGCCATCACCACGTTCTCAGGCTTCTTTCCCACAAGGGTATTTCACGGCCGGCTGATATACGCTGTGATCTGATGCCTTGGATTCCAATGCATTAGATCACATAGCCGTATTTCTGAGACGTAAAAGCGCCCCAGCCAAGCCAATATAGCGCCGGGCGTTTTAACGTCGGGCCCAAAAGATAGTCCTTCTTTGAACCCCTCAAGCACTGCTACATCTTTCCTGAGCACCGATGTCCAGAACTGTGCGCAGTATTCCATGTGAGGCCTGACAAGTGCTTTATATAGTGGGAGGATAATGTTCTCGTCCCTCGCCCCTATACCTCTTTTAATGCACCCCAAGACTTTATTAGCTTTTGAGGCAGCTGACTGGCATTGGTTGCTCCAGTTAAGTCTGCAGCCGCTAGTACCCCCAGGTCTATTTCCATATCACTTTTCCCTAGCAGTACCCCATTTAGTGTATATTGGTGACATCTGTTTCTCCTGCCCATGTGCAGAACCTTACATTTATCACTATTGAACTTCATTTGCCTTTTTTCTACCCAAGCCCCCAGCTTATCCAGGTCCGTTTGTCCAGATAAACGAGATCAATAGACTCTCCTAGGTCCAGCCTAGAACTTACCTCATGGTAGAAGCTGATCAGATTTGTCTGACATGAGCGACCCTTCATGAACCCATGCTGGTGAGGAGTTATTCCCTTGTTCTCCTTGAGGTGCTCATCGATGGCTTCTCTCAGAATCCCCTCGAAAATTTTTCAAGTTATTGAAGTGAGACTTACCGGCCTGTAGTTACCAGGCTCTCTTCTTGACCCCTTTTTGTATACTGGAACCACATTGGCAATGCACCAATCCAGCGGTATAACCCCGGTCTCAATAGAGTCCATAAATTTAAGAAATAGTGGTCTAGCTATCATGTCACTTAGTTCCTTTAGAACCTTTGGGTGTATTCCATCCAGGCTCGGCGATTTTAATCCTCTTTAACCAGCTCTGCACTTCCTCTTGTGTTGGGCATTTAGCAGAACATTGGACTTGTCTTGTCGTGTAGCGGGACATCTACTCATGTATTGCCAGGTTTCTACACCTATCTCAAAAAAGAGTGTGCGAATTGAGTGTTGGGCAGTGGCAGATGAAAGGGCCCATGACTCTCACGTCACCTCTTGCACATCATGGGGTCCAGAGCGCTCCCTCCTTGCCTGTGTTCAATGGGTCTACCATAGAAATGCTCCATGTACTTATGGGAAATGCAGGACATAGGCTTCTACATACAATGTCGTTAACAATTACATGAATGACTCCTCAGGGGCGGTGCATCAAGAGAGTCCCACCCCTGAGGAATAGATTACGTGAAAGAGCTGGACGACCACGATTCTTGCTCTGTGTAGAGCAGCCTGCTTCTTGTATGGGGTAAGCAGATGGACCCCTCTATAGACAGTGCAGGTATTCTGTACATAGGGCCAGAAGGTGGTTTCCAGATGGTGCTCTGCTCTACAACCCAATAGTATGGAGACCACCCCACCGTCTATACTTTTGTGAACTGCACATTAATGTGGCTTCACTGATACATTGTTACGATTTCCCTCCGTACACTGTAAGAAAATGGTGAAGCTCCCAATTACGAGCGGTATTCATCAAAATCAACAACCCCCTCCCCAGAAACAATGGACGATTCACTGGCAGGACACAGAGGTGGCAGGAGCGCTTCCCACACTAATGAGGACTGTAGTCGCTTCTCATGAATCCCTGCTCATTAGTGACTCATTAAACATGGGACTAATTAGTCACCAATCCCATTAGCGGCCCCATGAATTGTCCACAAGCCATCACTGTAGACCATGTATACACCATGTCTATGTGACCCTATAGGATATGTATGGTATTCCCGCCTCCTCCCCACCCCACCCTTCCCTATAGGTCCTGGGATACTAGCAGGAGGATAACTCCCACCAAAATGAGAAGAAGCTTTTCAGAGAGGAGCCTCCAGCAGCTCTCCCTGAGGCCCTCAGTGCTGCCCCCAGTGGCAGAAACAGTAATACTAATAATCTGACATTAACCACAGCACCCGATCCATCACCCCAGGATTGTTTTGGCCTCCATCCTCTGATTGGTGACTCTTGTGGGAAGAGTTGGGCCCCCTAGTTGCAGGGCCCCTGACAGTTACACTCCTGCAGGGGGACATAATACTATGGGCTGGAGATGGAGCCAGTCACCATGACAGCTGGAGGTCTGACAAATAACCCCCAGGTCTGCCATAGGTATATGGTCATCACTTTTATGGGGGCACAAGTCTGTCATTGAAAAGCACATGGTAGATGTCGTTGTTATGGGGACACAGTGGATGATACTATTATGGGGGCACTATGACTATTACTGTTATGGGGGCACTATGACTATTACTGTTATGGGGGCACTATGACTATTACTGTTATGGGGGCACTGTGACTATCACTATTATGGGGGCACCGTGACTATCACTGTTATGGGGGTGTTGGGACTATCACTATGATGAGGGCACCGTGACTATCACTGTTATGGGGGCACTATGACTATTACTGTTATGGGGGCACTGTGACTAACACTATTATGGGGGCACCGTGACTATCACTGTTATGGGGTCACTGTGGATCTTATAGGGTTACTGTGCAGGTCACTGTTATGGGGGCACTGTGGATGTTATGGGGTTACTGTGCAGGTCACTGTTATGGGGGCACTGTGGATGTTATAGGGTTACTGTGCAGGTCACTATTATGGGGGCACTGTGGATGTTATGGGGTTACTGTGCAGGTCACTGTTATGGGGGCACTGTGGATGTTATGGGGTTACTGTGCAGGTCACTATTATGGGGGCACTGTGGATGTTATGGGGTTACTGTGCAGGTCACTGTTATGGGGGCGCTGTGGATGTTATAGGGTTACTGTGCAGGTCACTGTTATGGGGGCACTGTGGATGTTATGGGGTTACTGTGCAGGTCACTGTTATGGGGTCACTGTGGATGTTATAGGGTTACTGTGCAGGTCACTGTTATGGGGGCGCTGTGGATGTTATAGGGTTACTGTGCAGGTCACTGTTATGGGGGCACTGTGGATGTTATGGGGTTACTGTGCAGGTCACTGTTATGGGGGCACTGTGGATGTTATAGGGTTACTGTGCAGGTCACTGTTATGGGGGCACTGTGGATGTTATGGGGTTACTGTTCAGGTCACTATTATGGGGGCACTGTGGATGTTATAGGGTTACTGTGCAGGTCACTGTCATGGGGGCGCTGTGGATGTTATGGGGTTACTGTGCAGGTCACTATTATGGGGGCACTGTGTATGTTATGGGGTTACTGTGCAGGTCACTATTATGGGGGCACTGTGGATGTTATGGGGTTACTGTGCAGGTCACTGTTATGGGGGCACTGTGGATCTTATAGGGTTACTGTGCAGGTCACTGTTATGGGGGCACTGTGGATGTTATGGGGGCACTGTGTATGTTATGGGGTTACTGTGCAGGTCACTGTTATGGGGGCACTGTGTATGTTATGGGGTTACTGTGCAGGTCACTGTTATGGGGGCACTGTGTATGTTATGGGGTTACTGTGCAGGTCACTGTTATGGGGGCACTGTGTATGTTATGGGGTTACTGTGCAGGTCACTGTTATGGGGGCACTGTGTATGTTATGGGGTTACTGTGCAGGTCACTGTTATGGGGGCACTGTGGATGTTATAGGGTTACTGTGCAGGTCACTGTTATGGGGGCACTGTGGATGTTATGGGGTTACTGTGCAGGTCACTGTTATGGGGTCACTGTGGATCTTATAGGGTTACTGTGCAGGTCACTGTTATGGGGGCACTGTGTATGTTATGGGGTTACTGTGCAGGTCACTGTTATGGGGGCACTGTGTATGTTATGGGGTTACTGTGCAGGTCACTATTATGGGGGCACTGTGAATTTTATAGGGTAACTGTGCAGGTCACTGTTATGGGGGCACTGTGGATCTTATAGGGTTACTGTGCAGGTCACTGTTATGGGGGCACTGTGTATGTTATGGGGTTACTGTGCAGGTCACTATTATGGGGGCACTGTGTATGTTATGGGGTTATTGTGCAGGTCACTATTATGGGGGCACTGTGTATGTTATGGGGTTACTGTGCAGGTCACTGTTATGGGGGCACTGTTGATGTTATGGGGTTACTGTGCAGGTCACTGTTATGGGGGCACTGTGGATGTTATGGGGTTACTGTGCAGGTCACTATTATGGGGGCGCTGTGGATGTTATGGGGTTACTGTGCAGGTCACTGTTATGGGGTCACTGTGGATCTTATAGGGTTACTGTGCAGGTCACTGTTATGGGGTCACTGTAGATGTTATAGGGTTACTGTGCAGGTCACTGTTATGGGGGCGCTATGGATGTTATGGGGTTACTGTGCAGGTCACTGTTATGGGGGCACTGTGGATGTTATGGGGTTACTGTGCAGGTCACTATTATGGGGGCACTGTGGATCTTATAGGGTTACTGTGCTGGTCACTGTTATGGGGTCACTGTGGATCTTATAGGGTTACTGTGCAGGTCACTGTTATGGGGGCACTGTGTATGTTATGGGGTTACTGTGCAGGTCACTGTTATGGGGTCACTGTGGATGTTATGGGGTTACTGTGCAGGTCACTGTTATGGGGGCACTGTGGATTTTATAGGGTTACTGTGCAGGTCACTGTTATGGGGGCACTGTGGATCTTATAGGGTTACTGTGCAGGTCACTGTTATGGGGGCACTGTTGATGTTATGGGGTTACTGTGCAGGTCACTGTTATGGGGGCACTGTGGATGTTATGGGGTTACTGTGCGGGTCACTATTATGGGGGCACTGTGTATGTTATGGGGTTACTGTGCAGGTCACTGTTATGGGGGCACTGTGGATGTTATGGGGTTACTGTGCAGGTCACTGTTATGGGGGCACTGTGTATGTTATGGGGTTACTGTGCAGGTCACTATTATGGGGGCGCTGTGGATGTTATGGGGTTACTGTGCAGGTCACTGTTATGGGGGCGCTGTGGATGTTATGGGGTTACTGTGCAGGTCACTGTTATGGGGGCACTGTGGATCTTATAGGGTTACTGTGCAGGTCACTGTTATGGGGTCACTGTTGATGTTATGGGGTTACTGTGCAGGTCACTGTTATGGGGGCACTGTTGATGTTATGGGGTTACTGTGCAGGTCACTGTTATGGGGGCACTGTGTATGTTATGGGGTTACTGTGCAGGTCACTGTTATGGGGGCACTGTGGATGTTATGGGGTTACTGTGCAGGTCACTGTTATGGGGGCACTGTTGATGTTATGGGGTTACTGTGCAGGTCACTGTTATGGGGGCACTGTGGATGTTATGGGGTTACTGTGCAGGTCACTATTATGGGGGCGCTGTGGATGTTATGGGGTTACTGTGCAGGTCACTGTTATGGGGTCACTGTGGATCTTATAGGGTTACTGTGCAGGTCACTGTTATGGGGTCACTGTAGATGTTATAGGGTTACTGTGCAGGTCACTGTTATGGGGTCACTGTAGATGTTATAGGGTTACTGTGCAGGTCACTGTTATGGGGGCGCTGTGGATGTTATGGGGTTACTGTGCAGGTCACTGTTATGGGGGCACTGTGGATGTTATGGGGTTACTGTGCAGGTCACTGTTATGGGGTCACTGTGGATCTTATAGGGTTACTGTGCTGGTCACTGTTATGGGGTCACTGTGGATCTTATAGGGTTACTGTGCAGGTCACTGTTATGGGGGCACTGTGTATGTTATGGGGTTACTGTGCAGGTCACTGTTATGGGGTCACTGTGGATGTTATGGGGTTACTGTGCAGGTCACTGTTATGGGGGCACTGTGGATTTTATAGGGTTACTGTGCAGGTCACTGTTATGGGGGCACTGTTGATGTTATGGGGTTACTGTGCAGGTCACTGTTATGGGGGCACTGTGGATGTTATGGGGTTACTGTGCGGGTCACTATTATGGGGGCACTGTGTATGTTATGGGGTTACTGTGCAGGTCACTGTTATGGGGTCACTGTGGATGTTATGGGGTTACTGTGCAGGTCACTGTTATGGGGGCACTATGGATGTTATGGGGTTACTGTGCAGGTCACTGTTATGGGGGCACTGTGGATGTTATGGGGTTACTGTGCAGGTCACTGTTATGGGGGCACTGTGTATGTTATGGGGTTACTGTGCAGGTCACTGTTATGGGGGCACTGTGTATGTTATGGGGTTACTGTGCAGGTCACTATTATGGGGGCGCTGTGGATGTTATGGGGTTACTGTGCAGGTCACTGTTATGGGGGCGCTGTGGATGTTATGGGGTTACTGTGCAGGTCACTGTTATGGGGGCACTGTGGATCTTATAGGGTTACTGTGCAGGTCACTGTTATGGGGTCACTGTTGATGTTATGGGGTTACTGTGCAGGTCACTGTTATGGGGGCACTGTTGATGTTATGGCGTTACTGTGCAGGTCACTGTTATGGGGGCACTGTGTATGTTATGGGGTTACTGTGCAGGTCACTGTTATGGGGTCACTGTGGATTTTATAGGGTTACTGTGCAGGTCACTATTATGGGGGCACTGTGGATGTTATGGGGGCACTGTGTATGTTATGGGGTTACTGTGCAGGTCACTGTTATGGGGTCACTGTGTATGTTATAGGGTTACTGTGCAGGTCACTGTTATGGGGGCACTGTGGATGTTATGGGGTTACTGTGCAGGTCACTGTTATGGGGGCGCTGTGGATCTTATAGGGTTACTGTGCAGGTCACTGTTATGGGGGCACTGTTGATGTTATGGGGTTACTGTGCAGGTCACTGTTATGGGGGCACTGTGGATGTTATGGGGTTACTGTGCGGGTCACTATTATGGGGGCACTGTGTATGTTATGGGGTTACTGTGCAGGTCACTGTTATGGGGGCACTGTGTATGTTATGGGGTTACTGTGCAGGTCACTGTTATGGGGGCACTGTGTATGTTATGGGGTTACTGTGCAGGTCACTATTATGGGGGCACTGTGAATTTTATAGGGTAACTGTGCAGGTCACTGTTATGGGGGCGCTGTGGATGTTATGGGGTTACTGTGCAGGTCACTGTTATGGGGGCACTGTGTATGTTATGGGGTTACTGTGCAGGTCACTATTATGGGGGCACTGTGTATGTTATGGGGTTACTGTGCAGGTCACTATTATGGGGGCACTGTGTATGTTATGGGGTTACTGTGCAGGTCACTGTTATGGGGGCACTGTTGATGTTATGGGGTTACTGTGCAGGTCACTGTTATGGGGGCACTGTGGATGTTATGGGGTTACTGTGCAGGTCACTGTTATGGGGGCGCTGTGGATGTTATGGGGTTACTGTGCAGGTCACTGTTATGGGGGCGCTGTTGATGTTATGGGGTTACTGTGCAGGTCACTGTTATGGGGGCACTGTGGATGTTATAGGGTTACTGTGCAGGTCACTATTATGGGGGCACTGTGGATGTTATGGGGTTACTGTACAGGTCACTATTATGGGGGCACTGTGGATGTTATGGAGTTACTGTGCAGGTCACTGTTATGGGGGCGCTGTGGATGTTATGAGGTTACTGTGCAGGTCACTATTATGGGGGCGCTGTGGATGTTATGGGGTTACTGTGCAGGTCACTATTATGGGGGCGCTGTGGATGTTATGGGGTTACTGTGCAGGTCACTGTTATGGGGTCACTGTGGATCTTATAGGGTTACTGTGCAGGTCACTGTTATGGGGTCACTGTAGATGTTATAGGGTTACTGTGCAGGTCACTGTTATGGGGGCGCTATGGATGTTATGGGGTTACTGTGCAGGTCACTGTTATGGGGGCACTGTGGATGTTATGGGGTTACTGTGCAGGTCACTATTATGGGGGCACTGTGGATCTTATAGGGTTACTGTGCTGGTCACTGTTATGGGGTCACTGTGGATCTTATAGGGTTACTGTGCAGGTCACTGTTATGGGGGCACTGTGTATGTTATGGGGTTACTGTGCAGGTCACTGTTATGGGGTCACTGTGGATGTTATGGGGTTACTGTGCAGGTCACTGTTATGGGGGCACTGTGGATTTTATAGGGTTACTGTGCAGGTCACTGTTATGGGGGCACTGTGGATCTTATAGGGTTACTGTGCAGGTCACTGTTATGGGGGCACTGTTGATGTTATGGGGTTACTGTGCAGGTCACTGTTATGGGGGCACTGTGGATCTTATAGGGTTACTGTGCAGGTCACTGTTATGGGGGCACTGTGGATGTTATGGGGTTACTGTGCAGGTCACTGTTATGGGGGCACTGTGGATGTTATGGGGTTACTGTGCGGGTCACTATTATGGGGGCACTGTGGATGTTATGGGGTTACTGTGCAGGTCACTGTTATGGGGGCACTGTGTATGTTATGGGGTTACTGTGCAGGTCACTGTTATGGGGGCACTGTGGATGTTATGGGGTTACTGTGCAGGTCACTGTTATGGGGGCACTGTGTATGTTATGGGGTTACTGTGCAGGTCACTATTATGGGGGCGCTGTGGATGTTATGGGGTTACTGTGCAGGTCACTGTTATGGGGGCGCTGTGGATGTTATGGGGTTACTGTGCAGGTCACTGTTATGGGGGCACTGTGGATCTTATAGGGTTACTGTGCAGGTCACTGTTATGGGGTCACTGTTGATGTTATGGGGTTACTGTGCAGGTCACTGTTATGGGGGCACTGTTGATGTTATGGGGTTACTGCGCAGGTCACTGTTATGGGGGCACTGTGTATGTTATGGGGTTACTGTGCAGGTCACTGTTATGGGGGCACTGTGGATGTTATGGGGTTACTGTGCAGGTCACTGTTATGGGGGCACTGTTGATGTTATGGGGTTACTGTGCAGGTCACTGTTATGGGGGCACTGTGGATGTTATGGGGTTACTGTGCAGGTCACTATTATGGGGGCGCTGTGGATGTTATGGGGTTACTGTGCAGGTCACTGTTATGGGGTCACTGTGGATCTTATAGGGTTACTGTGCAGGTCACTGTTATGGGGTCACTGTAGATGTTATAGGGTTACTGTGCAGGTCACTGTTATGGGGTCACTGTAGATGTTATAGGGTTACTGTGCAGGTCACTGTTATGGGGGCGCTGTGGATGTTATGGGGTTACTGTGCAGGTCACTGTTATGGGGGCACTGTGGATGTTATGGGGTTACTGTGCAGGTCACTGTTATGGGGTCACTGTGGATCTTATAGGGTTACTGTGCTGGTCACTGTTATGGGGTCACTGTGGATCTTATAGGGTTACTGTGCAGGTCACTGTTATGGGGGCACTGTGTATGTTATGGGGTTACTGTGCAGGTCACTGTTATGGGGTCACTGTGGATCTTATAGGGTTACTGTGCAGGTCACTGTTATGGGGGCACTGTGTATGTTATGGGGTTACTGTGCAGGTCACTGTTATGGGGTCACTGTTGATGTTATGGGGTTACTGTGCAGGTCACTGTTATGGGGGCACTGTGGATTTTATAGGGTTACTGTGCAGGTCACTGTTATGGGGGCACTGTTGATGTTATGGGGTTACTGTGCAGGTCACTGTTATGGGGGCACTGTTGATGTTATGGGGTTACTGTGCAGGTCACTGTTATGGGGGCACTGTGGATGTTATGGGGTTACTGTGCGGGTCACTATTATGGGGGCACTGTGTATGTTATGGGGTTACTGTGCAGGTCACTGTTATGGGGGCACTGTGGATGTTATGGGGTTACTGTGCAGGTCACTGTTATGGGGGCACTGTGTATGTTATGGGGTTACTGTGCAGGTCACTATTATGGGGGCGCTGTGGATGTTATGGGGTTACTGTGCAGGTCACTGTTATGGGGGCGCTGTGGATGTTATGGGGTTACTGTGCAGGTCACTGTTATGGGGGCACTGTGGATCTTATAGGGTTACTGTGCAGGTCACTGTTATGGGGTCACTGTTGATGTTATGGGGTTACTGTGCAGGTCACTGTTATGGGGTCACTGTGGATGTTATAGGGTTACTGTGCAGGTCACTGTTATGGGGGCACTGTTGATGTTATGGGGTTACTGTGCAGGTCACTATTATGGGGGCACTGTGTATGTTATGGCGTTACTGTGCAGGTCACTGTTATGGGGTCACTGTGGATGTTATAGGGTTACTGTGCAGGTCACTATTATGGGGGCACTGTGGATGTTATGGGGTTACTGTGCAGGTCACTGTTATGGGGTCACTGTGGATGTTATAGGGTTACTGTGCAGGTCACTGTTATGGGGGCACTGTGGATGTTATAGGGTTACTGTGCAGGTCACTGTTATGGGGGCACTGTTGATGTTATGGGGTTACTGTGCAGGTCACTATTATGGGGGCACTGTGTATGTTATGGCGTTACTGTGCAGGTCACTGTTATGGGGTCACTGTTGATGTTATGGGGTTACTGTGCAGGTCACTGTTATGGGGTCACTGTGGATTTTATAGGGTTACTGTGCAGGTCACTATTATGGGGGCACTGTGGATGTTATGGGGGCACTGTGTATGTTATGGGGTTACTGTGCAGGTCACTGTTATGGGGTCACTGTGTATGTTATAGGGTTACTGTGCAGGTCACTGTTATGGGGGCACTGTGGATGTTATGGGGTTACTGTGCAGGTCACTGTTATGGGGGCACTGTGTATGTTATGGGGTTACTGTGCAGGTCACTGTTATGGGGGCACTGTGGATCTTATAGGGTTACTGTGCAGGTCACTGTTATGGGGGCACTGTTGATGTTATGGGGTTACTGTGCAGGTCACTGTTATGGGGGCACTGTGGATGTTATGGGGTTACTGTGCGGGTCACTATTATGGGGGCACTGTGTATGTTATGGGGTTACTGTGCAGGTCACTGTTATGGGGGCACTGTGTATGTTATGGGGTTACTGTGCAGGTCACTGTTATGGGGGCACTGTGGATGTTATGGGGTTACTGTGCAGGTCACTGTTATGGGGGCACTGTGGATGTTATGGGGTCACTGTGCAGGTCACTGTTATGGGGGCACTGTGGATGTTATGGGGTTACTGTGCAGGTCACTGTTATGGGGGCACTGTGAATGTTATGGGGTTACTGTGCAGGTCACTATTATGGGGGCGCTGTGTATGTTATGGGGTTACTGTGCAGGTCACTGTTATGGGGTCACTGTGGATCTTATAGGGTTACTGTGCAGGTCACTGTTATGGGGTCACTGTGGATCTTATAGGGTTACTGTGCAGGTCACTATTATGGGGGCGCTGTGGATGTTATAGGGTTACTGTGCAGGTCACTATTATGGGGGCACTGTGTATGTTATGGCGTTACTGTGCAGGTCACTGTTATGGGGGCACTGTGTATGTTATGGGGTTACTGTGCAGGTCACTGTTATGGGGTCACTGTGGATTTTATAGGGTTACTGTGCAGGTCACCATTATGGGGGCACTGTGGATGTTATGGGGGCACTGTGTATGTTATGGGGTTACTGTGCAGGGCACTGTTATGGGGTCACTGTGTATGTTATAGGGTTACTGTGCAGGTCACTGTTATGGGGGCACTGTGGATGTTATGGGGTTACTGTGCAGGTCACTGTTATGGGGGCACTGTGTATGTTATGGGGTTACTGTGCAGGTCACTGTTATGGGGGCGCTGTGGATCTTATAGGGTTACTGTGCAGGTCACTGTTATGGGGGCACTGTTGATGTTATGGGGTTACTGTGCAGGTCACTGTTATGGGGGCACTGTGGATGTTATGGGGTTACTGTGCGGGTCACTATTATGGGGGCACTGTGTATGTTATGGGGTTACTGTGCAGGTCACTATTATGGGGGCACTGTGGATGTTATGGGGTTACTGTGCAGGTCACTATTATGGGGGCGCTGTGGATGTTATGGGGTTACTGTGCAGGTCACTGTTATGGGGGCACTGTGTATGTTATGGGGTTACTGTGCAGGTCACTGTTATGGGGGCACTGTGGATGTTATGGGGTTACTGTGCAGGTCACTGCTATGGGGGCACTGTGTATGTTATGGGGTTACTGTGCAGGTCACTGTTATGGGGGCACTGTGTATGTTATGGGGTTACTGTGCAGGTCACTGTTATGGGGGCACTGTGGATGTTATGGGGTTACTGTGCAGGTCACTGTTATGGGGGCACTGTGGATGTTATGGGGTTACTGTGCAGGTCACTGTTATGGGGGCACTGTGGATGTTATGGGGTTACTGTGCAGGTCACTGTTATGGGGGCACTGTGGATGTTATGGGGTTACTGTGCAGGTCACTGCTATGGGGGCACTGTGTATGTTATGGGGTTACTGTGCAGGTCACTGTTATGGGGGCACTGTGTATGTTATGGGGTTACTGTGCAGGTCACTGTTATGGGGGCACTGTGGATGTTATGGGGTTACTGTGCAGGTCACTGTTATGGGGGCACTGTGGATGTTATGGGGTCACTGTGCAGGTCACTGTTATGGGGGCACTGTGGATGTTATGGGGTTACTGTGCAGGTCACTGTTATGGGGGCACTGTGGATGTTATGGGGTTACTGTGCAGGTCACTGTTATGGGGGCACTGTGTATGTTATGGGGTTACTGTGCAGGTCACTGTTATGGGGGCACTGTGGATGTTATGGGGTTACTGTGCAGGTCACTGTTATGGGGGCACTGTGGATGTTATGGGGTCACTGTGCAGGTCACTGTTATGGGGGCACTGTGGATGTTATGGGGTTACTGTGCAGGTCACTGTTATGGGGGCACTGTGGATGTTATGGGGTTACTGTGCAGGTCACTGTTATGGGGGCACTGTGTATGTTATGGGGTTACTGTGCAGGTCACTATTATGGGGGCACTGTGAATGTTATGGGGTTACTGTGCAGGTCACTGTTATGGGGGCACTGTGGATGTTATGGGGTCACTGTGCAGGTCACTGTTATGGGGGCACTGTGGATGTTATGGGGTTACTGTGCAGGTCACTGTTATGGGGGCACTGTGTATGTTATGGGGTTACTGTGCAGGTCACTGTTATGGGGGCACTGTGGATGTTATGGGGTTACTGTGCAGGTCACTGTTATGGGGGCACTGTGGATGTTATGGGGTTACTGTTCAGGTCACTATTATGGGGGCACTGTGTATGTTATGGGGTTACTGTGCAGGTCACTGTTATGGGGGCACTGTGTATGTTATGGGGTTACTGTGCAGGTCACTGTTATGTGGGCACTGTGAATGTTATGGGGTTACTGTGCAGGTCACTGTTATGGGGGCACTGTGGATGTTATAGGGTTACTGTGCAGGTCACTGTTATGGGGGCACTGTGGATGTTATGGGGTCACTGTGCAGGTCACTGTTATGGGGGCACTGTGGATGTTATGGGGTTACTGTGCAGGTCACTGTTATGGGGGCACTGTGAATGTTATGGGGTTACTGTGCAGGTCACTATTATGGGGGCGCTGTGTATGTTATGGGGTTACTGTGCAGGTCACTGCTATGGGGGCACTGTGGATGTTATGGGGTTACTGTGCAGGTCACTGTTATGGGGGCACTGTGGATGTTATGGGGTTACTGTGCAGGTCACTGTTATGGGGGCACTGTGGATGTTATGGGGTTACTGTGCAGGTCACTGTTATGGGGGCACTGTGTATGTTATGGGGTTACTGTGCAGGTCACTGTTATGGGGGCACTGTGGATGTTATGGGGTTACTGTGCAGGTCACTGTTATGGGGTCACTGTGGATCTTATAGGGTTACTGTGCAGGTCACTGTTATGGGGTCACTGTGGATCTTATAGGGTTACTGTGCAGGTCACTGTTATGGGGTCACTGTGGATCTTATAGGGTTACTGTGCAGGTCACTGTTATGGGGGCACTGTGGATTTTATAGGGTTACTGTGCAGGTAACTATTATGGGGGCACTGTGTATGTTATGGGGTTACTGTGCAGGTCACTGTTATGGGGGCACTGTGTATGTTATGGGGTTACTGTGCAGGTCACTGTTATGGGGTCACTGTGTATGTTATAGGGTTACTGTGCAGGTCACTGTTATGGGGGCACTGTGTATGTTATGGGGTTACTGTGCAGGTCACTGTTATGGGGGCACTGTGTATGTTATAGGGTTACTGTGCAGGTCACTGTTATGGGGGCACTGTGTATGTTATGGGGTTACTGTGCAGGTCACTGTTATGGGGGCACTGTGTATGTTATGGGGTTACTGTGCAGGTCACTGTTATGGGGGCACTGTGGATGTTATGGGGTTACTGTGCAGGTCACTGTTATGGGGGCACTGTGGATGTTATGGGGTTACTGTGCAGGTCACTATTATGGGGGCACTGTGTATGTTATGGGGTTACTGTGCAGGTCACTATTATGGGGGCACTGTGGATGTTATGGGGTTACTGTGCAGGTCACTGTTATGGGGGCACTGTGGATGTTATGGGGTTACTGTGCAGGTCACTGTTATGGGGTCACTGTGGATGTTATGGGGTTACTGTGCAGGTCACTGTTATGGGGGCACTGTGGATGTTATGGGGTTACTGTGCAGGTCACTGTTATGGGGGCACTGTGGATCTTATAGGGTTACTGTGCAGGTCACTGTTATGGGGTCACTGTGGATCTTATAGGGTTACTGTGCAGGTCACTGTTATGGGGTCACTGTGGATGTTATGGGGTTACTGTGCAGGTCACTGTTATGGGGTCACTGTGGATGTTATGGGGTTACTGTGCAGGTCACTATTATGGGAGCACTGTGGATGTTATAGGGTTACTGTGCAGGTCACAGTTATGGGGGCACTGTGGATGTTATGGGGTTACTGTGCAGGTCACTGTTATGGGGGCACTGTGGATCTTATAGGGTTACTGTTCAGGCCACTGTTATGTGGGCACTGTGGATGTTATAGGGTTACTGTGCAGGTCACTGTTATGGGGGCACTGTTGATGTTATAGGGTTACTGTGCAGGTCACTGTTATGGGGGCACTGTGGATGTTATGGGGTTACTGTGCAGGTCACTGTTATGGGGGCACTGTGTATGTTATGGGGTTACTGTGCAGGTCACTGTTATGGGGTCACTGTGGATGTTATGGGGTTACTGTGCAGGTCACTGTTATGGGGGCACTGTGTATGTTATGGGGTTACTGTGCAGGTCACTATTATGGGGGCACTGTGGATGTTATAGGGTTACTGTGCAGGTCACTATTATGCGGGCACTGTGGATCTTATAGGGTTACTGTGCAGGTCACTGTTATGGGGGCACTGTGGATGTTATGGGGTTACTGTGCAGGTTACTGTTATGGGGGCACTGTGGATGTTATGGGGTTACTGTGCAGGTCACTATTATGGGGGCACTGTGGATGTTATAGGGTTACTGTGCAGGTCACTATTATGGGGGCACTGTGGATGTTATGGGGGCACTGTGGATGTTATAGGGTTACTGTGCAGGTCACTGTTATGGGGGCACTGTGGATGTTATGGGGTTACTGTGCAGGTCACTGTTATGGGGGCACTGTGTATGTTATGGGGTTACTGTGCAGGTCACTGTTATGGGGGCACTGTGGATCTTATAGGGTTACTGTGCAGGTCACTGTTATGGGGACACTGTGGATGTTATGGGGTTACTGTGCAGGTCACTGTTATGGGGGCACTGTGGATGTTATGGGGTTACTGTGCAGGTCACTGTTATGGGGGCGCTGTGGATGTTATGGGGTTACTGTGCAGGTCACTGTTATGGGGGCACTGTGGATCTTATAGGGTTACTGTGCAGGTCACTATTATGGGGGCACTGTGGATGTTATGGGGTTACTGTGCAGGTCACTGTTATGGGGGCACTGTGGATGTTATAGGGTTACTGTGCAGGTCACTGTTATGGGGGCACTGTGGATGTTATGGGGTTACTGTGCAGGTCACTGTTATGGGGGCACTGTGTATGTTATGGGGTTACTGTGCAGGTCACTGTTATGGGGGCACTGTGGATGTTATAGGGTTACTGTGCAGGTCACTGTTATGGGGGCACTGTGTATGTTATGGGGTTACTGTGCAGGTCACTGTTATGGGGGCACTGTGGATGTTATGGGGTTACTGTGCAGGTCACTGTTATGGGGGCACTGTGGATGTTATGGGGTCACTCTGCAGGTCACTATTATGGGGGCGCTGTGTATGTTATGGGGTTACTGTGCAGGTCACTGTTATGGGGGCACTGTGAATGTTATGGGGTTACTGTGCAGGTCACTATTATGGGGGCACTGTGAATGTTATGGAGTTATTGTGCAGGTCACTGTTATGGGGGCACTGTGGATGTTATAGGGTTACTGTGCAGGTCACTATTATGGGGGCACTGTGAATGTTATGGGGTTACTGTGCAGGTCACTGTTATGGGGGCACTGTGGATGTTATGGAGTCACTCTGCAGGTCACTGTTATGGGGGCACTGTGAATGTTATGGGGTTACTGTGCAGGTCACTATTATGGGGGCACTGTGAATGTTATGGAGTTACTGTGCAGGTCACTGTTATGGGGGCACTGTGGATGTTATAGGGTTACTGTGCAGGTCACTATTATGGGGGCACTGTGAATGTTATGGGGTTACTGTGCAGGTCACTGTTATGGGGGCACTGTGGATGTTATGGAGTCACTCTGCAGGTCACTGTTATGGGGGCACTGTGGATGTTATGGGGTTACTGTGCAGGTCACTATTATGGGGGCACTGTGAATGTTATGGGCTTACTGTGCAGGTCACTGTTATGGGGGCACTGTGTATGTTATGGGGTTACTGTGCAGGTCACTGTTATGGGGGCACTGTGGATGTTATGGGGTTACTGTGCAGGTCACTGTTATGGGGGCACTGTGGATGTTATGGGGTTACTGTGCAGGTCACTATTATGGGGGCGCTGTGGATGTTATGGGGTTACTGTGCAGGTCACTGTTATGGGGGCACTGTGGATGTTATGGGGTTACTGTGCAGGTCACTGTTATGGGGTCACTGTAGATGTTATAGGGTTACTGTGCAGGTCACTGTTATGGGGGCACTGTGTATGTTATGGGGTTACTGTGCAGGTCACTGTTATGGGGGCACTGTGGATGTTATGGGGTTACTGTGCAGGTCACTGTTATGGGGGCACTGTGGATGTTATAGGGTTACTGTGCAGGTCACTGTTATGGGGGCGCTGTGGATCTTATAGGGTTACTGTGCAGGTCACTGTTATGGGGGCACTGTGGATGTTATGGGGGCACTGTGCAGGTCACTGTTATGGGGGCACTGTGGATGTTATGGGGTTACTGTGCAGGTCACTGTTATGGGGGCACTGTGGATGTTATGGGGTTACTGTGCAGGTCACTGCTATGGGGGCACTGTGTATGTTATGGGGTTACTGTGCAGGTCACTGTTATGGGGGCACTGTGTATGTTATGGGGTTACTGTGCAGGTCACTGTTATGGGGGCACTGTGGATGTTATGGGGTTACTGTGCAGGTCACTGTTATGGGGGCACTGTGGATGTTATGGGGTTACTGTGCAGGTCACTGTTATGGGGGCACTGTGGATGTTATGGGGTTACTGTGCAGGTCACTGTTATGGGGGCACTGTGGATGTTATGGGGTTACTGTGCAGGTCACTGCTATGGGGGCACTGTGTATGTTATGGGGTTACTGTGCAGGTCACTGTTATGGGGGCACTGTGTATGTTATGGGGTTACTGTGCAGGTCACTGTTATGGGGGCACTGTGGATGTTATGGGGTTACTGTGCAGGTCACTGTTATGGGGGCACTGTGGATGTTATGGGGTCACTGTGCAGGTCACTGTTATGGGGGCACTGTGGATGTTATGGGGTTACTGTGCAGGTCACTGTTATGGGGGCACTGTGGATGTTATGGGGTTACTGTGCAGGTCACTGTTATGGGGGCACTGTGTATGTTATGGGGTTACTGTGCAGGTCACTGTTATGGGGGCACTGTGGATGTTATGGGGTTACTGTGCAGGTCACTGTTATGGGGGCACTGTGAATGTTATGGGGTTACTGTGCAGGTCACTGTTATGGGGTCACTGTGGATGTTATAGGGTTACTGTGCAGGTCACTGTTATGGGGGCACTGTGAATGTTATGGGGTTACTGTGCAGGTCACTGTTATGGGGGCACTGTGGATGTTATGGGGTTACTGTGCAGGTCACTGTTATGGGGGCACTGTGGATGTTATGGGGTCACTGTGCAGGTCACTGTTATGGGGGCACTGTGGATGTTATGGGGTTACTGTGCAGGTCACTGTTATGGGGGCACTGTGAATGTTATGGGGTTACTGTGCAGGTCACTGTTATGGGGGCACTGTGGATGTTATGGGGTCACTGTGCAGGTCACTGTTATGGGGGCACTGTGGATGTTATGGGGTTACTGTGCAGGTCACTGTTATGGGGGCACTGTGTATGTTATGGGGTTACTGTGCAGGTCACTGTTATGGGGGCACTGTGGATGTTATGGGGTTACTGTGCAGGTCACTGTTATGGGGGCACTGTGGATGTTATGGGGTTACTGTTCAGGTCACTATTATGGGGGCACTGTGTATGTTATGGGGTTACTGTGCAGGTCACTGTTATGGGGGCACTGTGTATGTTATGGGGTTACTGTGCAGGTCACTGTTATGTGGGCACTGTGAATGTTATGGGGTTACTGTGCAGGTCACTGTTATGGGGGCACTGTGGATGTTATAGGGTTACTGTGCAGGTCACTGTTATGGGGGCACTGTGGATGTTATGGGGTCACTGTGCAGGTCACTGTTATGGGGGCACTGTGGATGTTATGGGGTTACTGTGCAGGTCACTGTTATGGGGGCACTGTGAATGTTATGGGGTTACTGTGCAGGTCACTATTATGGGGGCGCTGTGTATGTTATGGGGTTACTGTGCAGGTCACTGCTATGGGGGCACTGTGGATGTTATGGGGTTACTGTGCAGGTCACTGTTATGGGGGCACTGTGGATGTTATGGGGTTACTGTGCAGGTCACTGTTATGGGGGCACTGTGGATGTTATGGGGTTACTGTGCAGGTCACTGTTATGGGGGCACTGTGTATGTTATGGGGTTACTGTGCAGGTCACTGTTATGGGGGCACTGTGGATGTTATGGGGTTACTGTGCAGGTCACTGTTATGGGGTCACTGTGGATCTTATAGGGTTACTGTGCAGGTCACTGTTATGGGGTCACTGTGGATCTTATAGGGTTACTGTGCAGGTCACTGTTATGGGGTCACTGTGGATCTTATAGGGTTACTGTGCAGGTCACTGTTATGGGGGCACTGTGGATTTTATAGGGTTACTGTGCAGGTAACTATTATGGGGGCACTGTGTATGTTATGGGGTTACTGTGCAGGTCACTGTTATGGGGGCACTGTGTATGTTATGGGGTTACTGTGCAGGTCACTGTTATGGGGTCACTGTGTATGTTATAGGGTTACTGTGCAGGTCACTGTTATGGGGGCACTGTGTATGTTATGGGGTTACTGTGCAGGTCACTGTTATGGGGGCACTGTGTATGTTATAGGGTTACTGTGCAGGTCACTGTTATGGGGGCACTGTGTATGTTATGGGGTTACTGTGCAGGTCACTGTTATGGGGGCACTGTGTATGTTATGGGGTTACTGTGCAGGTCACTGTTATGGGGGCGCTGTGGATGTTATGGGGTTACTGTGCAGGTCACTGTTATGGGGGCACTGTGTATGTTATGGGGTTACTGTGCAGGTCACTATTATGGGGGCACTGTGTATGTTATGGGGTTACTGTGCAGGTCACTGTTATGGGGGCACTGTGTATGTTATGGGGTTACTGTGCAGGTCACTATTATGGGGGCACTGTGGATCTTATAGGGTTACTGTGCAGGTCACTGTTATGGGGTCACTGTGGATCTTATAGGGTTACTGTGCAGGTCACTGTTATGGGGTCACTGTGGATGTTATGGGGTTACTGTGCAGGTCACTGTTATGGGGTCACTGTGGATGTTATGGGGTTACTGTGCAGGTCACTATTATGGGAGCACTGTGGATGTTATAGGGTTACTGTGCAGGTCACAGTTATGGGGGCACTGTGGATGTTATGGGGTTACTGTGCAGGTCACTGTTATGGGGGCACTGTGGATCTTATAGGGTTACTGTTCAGGCCACTGTTATGTGGGCACTGTGGATGTTATAGGGTTACTGTGCAGGTCACTGTTATGGGGGCACTGTGGATGTTATGGGGTTACTGTGCAGGTCACTGTTATGGGGGCACTGTGTATGTTATGGGGTTACTGTGCAGGTCACTATTATGGGGGCACTGTGGATGTTATAGGGTTACTGTGCAGGTCACTATTATGCGGGCACTGTGGATCTTATAGGGTTACTGTGCAGGTCACTGTTATGGGGGCACTGTGGATGTTATGGGGTTACTGTGCAGGTTACTGTTATGGGGGCACTGTGGATGTTATGGGGTTACTGTGCAGGTCACTATTATGGGGGCACTGTGGATGTTATAGGGTTACTGTGCAGGTCACTATTATGGGGGCACTGTGGATGTTATGGGGGCACTGTGGATGTTATAGGGTTACTGTGCAGGTCACTGTTATGGGGGCACTGTGGATGTTATGGGGTTACTGTGCAGGTCACTGTTATGGGGGCACTGTGTATGTTATGGGGTTACTGTGCAGGTCACTGTTATGGGGGCACTGTGGATGTTATAGGGTTACTGTGCAGGTCACTGTTATGGGGGCACTGTGTATGTTATGGGGTTACTGTGCAGGTCACTGTTATGGGGGCACTGTGGATGTTATGGGGTTACTGTGCAGGTCACTGTTATGGGGGCACTGTGGATGTTATGGGGTCACTCTGCAGGTCACTATTATGGGGGCGCTGTGTATGTTATGGGGTTACTGTGCAGGTCACTGTTATGGGGGCACTGTGAATGTTATGGGGTTACTGTGCAGGTCACTATTATGGGGGCACTGTGAATGTTATGGAGTTACTGTGCAGGTCACTGTTATGGGGGCACTGTGGATGTTATAGGGTTACTGTGCAGGTCACTATTATGGGGGCACTGTGAATGTTATGGGGTTACTGTGCAGGTCACTGTTATGGGGGCACTGTGGATGTTATGGAGTCACTCTGCAGGTCACTGTTATGGGGGCACTGTGAATGTTATGGGCTTACTGTGCAGGTCACTGTTATGGGGTCACTGTGGATCTTATAGGGTTACTGTGCAGGTCACTGTTATGGGGGCACTGTGAATGTTATGGGCTTACTGTGCAGGTCACTGTTATGGGGGCACTGTGGATGTTATGGGGTTACTGTGCAGGTCACTGTTATGGCGGCACTGTGGATGTTATGGGGTTACTGTGCAGGTCACTATTATGGGGGCACTGTGTATGTTATGGGGTTACTGTGCAGGTCACTGTTATGGGGGCACTGTGGATGTTATAGGGTTACTGTGCAGGTCACTGTTATGGGGGCGCTGTGGATGTTATGGAGTTACTGTGCAGGTCACTGTTATGGGGGCACTGTTGATGTTATAGGGTTACTGTGCAGGTCACTGTTATGGGGGCGCTGTGGATCTTATAGGGTTACTGTGCAGGTCACTGTTATGGGGGCACTGTGGATGTTATGGGGTTACTGTGCAGGTCACTGTTATGGGGGCACTGTGGATCTTATAGGGTTACTGTGCAGGTCACTGTTATGGGGGCACTGTGTATGTTATGGGGTTACTGTGCAGGTCACTATTATGGGGGCACTGTGTATGTTATGGGGTTACTGTGCAGGTCACTGTTATGGGGGCACTGTGTATGTTATGGGGTTACTGTGCAGGTCACTGTTATGGGGGGCACTGTGGATGTTATAGGGTTACTGTGCAGGTCACTATTATGGGGGCACTGTGTATGTTATGGGGTTACTGTGCAGGTCACTGTTATGGGGGCACTGTGGATGTTATGGGGTTACTGTGCAGGTCACTGCTATGGGGGCACTGTGTATGTTATGGGGTTACTGTGCAGGTCACTGTTATGGGGGCACTGTGTATGTTATGGGGTTACTGTGCAGGTCACTGTTATGGGGGCACTGTGGATGTTATAGGGTTACTGTGCAGGTCACTATTATGGGGGCACTGTGGATGTTATGGGGTTACTGTGCAGGTCACTGTTATGGGGTCACTGTGGATGTTATGGGGTTACTGTGCAGGTCACTGTTATGGGGGCACTGTTGATGTTATGGGGTTACTGTGCAGGTCACTATTATGGGGGCACTGTGGATGTTATGGGGTTACTGTGCAGGTCACTGTTATGGGGGCACTGTGGATGTTATGGGGTTACTGTGCATGTCACTATTATGGGGGCACTGTGGATGTTATGGGGTTACTGTGCAGGTCACTATTATGGGGGCACTGTGGATGTTATGGGGTCACTGTGCAGGTCACTGTTATGGGGGCACTGCGGATGTTATGGGGTTACTGTGCAGGTCACTATTATGGGGGCACTGTGGATGTTATGGGGGCACTGTGTATGTTATGGGGTTACTGTGCAGGTCACTGTTATGGGGGCACTGTGGATGTTATGGGGTTACTGTGCAGGTCACTATTATGGGGGCACTGTGGATGTTATGGGGTTACTGTGCAGGTCACTGTTATGGGGGCACTGATGATGTTATGGGGTTACTGTGCAGGTCACTATTATGGGGGCACTGTGGATGTTATGGGGTTACTGTGCAGGTCACTGCTATGGGGGCACTGTGGATGTTATAGGGTTACTGTGTAGGTCACTGTTATGGGGGCACTGTGGATGTTATGGGGTTACTGTGCAGGTCACTGTTATGGGGGCACTGTGGATGTTATGGGGTTACTGTGCAGGTCACTGTTATGGGGTCACTGTGGATGTTATGGGGTTACTGTGCAGGTCACTGTTATGGGGTTACTGTGCAGGTCACTGTTATGGGGGCACTGTGGATGTTATAGGGTTACTGTGCAGGTCACTGTTATGGGGGCACTGTGGATGTTATAGGGTTACTGTGCAGGTCACTGTTATGGGGGCACTGTGGATGTTATGGGGTTACTGTGCAGGTCACTATTATGGGGGTACTGTGGATGTTATGGGGTTACTGTGCAGGTCACTGTTATGGGGGCACTGTGTATGTTATGGGGTTACTGTGCAGGTCACTGTTATGGGGGCACTGTTGATGTTATGGGGTTACTGTGCAGGTCACTATTATGGGGGCACTGTGGATGTTATGGGGTTACTGTGCAGGTCACTGTTATGGGGGCACTGATGATGTTATGGGGTTACTGTGCAGGTCACTATTATGGGGGCACTGTGGATGTTATGGGGTTACTGTGCAGGTCACTGTTATGGGGTCACTGTGGATGTTATGGGGTTACTGTGCAGGTCACTGTTATGGGGGCACTGTGGATGTTATGGGGTTACTGTGCAGGTCACTGTTATGGGGTCACTGTGGATGTTATGGGGTTACTGTGCAGGTCACTATTATGGGGGCACTGTGTATGTTATGGGGTTACTGTGCAGGTCACTATTATGGGGGCACTGTGGATGTTATGGGGTTACTGTGCAGGTCACTGTTATGGGGGCACTGTGTATGTTATGGGGTTACTGTGCAGGTCACTGTTATGGGGGCACTGTTGATGTTATGGGGTTACTGTGCAGGTCACTATTATGGGGGCACTGTGGATGTTATGGGGTTACTGTGCAGGTCACTGTTATGGGGGCACTGATGATGTTATGGGGTTACTGTGCAGGTCACTATTATGGGGGCACTGTGGATGTTATGGGGTTACTGTGCAGGTCACTGCTATGGGGGCACTGTGGATGTTATAGGGTTACTGTGTAGGTCACTGTTATGGGGGCACTGTGGATGTTATGGGGTTACTGTGCAGGTCACTGTTATGGGGGCACTGTGGATGTTATGGGGTTACTGTGCAGCTCACTGTTATGGGGTCACTGTGGATGTTATGGGGTTACTGTGCAGGTCACTGTTATGGGGGCACTGTGGATGTTATGGGGTTACTGTGCAGGTCACTATTATGGGGGCACTGTGTATGTTATGGGGTTACTGTGCAGGTCACTATTATGGGGGCACTGTGTATGTTATGGGGTTACTGTGCAGGTCACTGTTATGGGGGCACTGTGGATGTTATGGGGTTACTGTGCAGGTCACTATTATGGGGGCACTGTGGATGTTATGGGGTTACTGTGCAGGTCACTGTTATGGGGGCACTGTGGATATTATAGGGTTACTGTGCAGGTCACTGTTATGGGGGCACTGTGGATGTTATAGGGTTACTGTTCAGGTCACTGCTATGGGGGCACTGTGGATGTTATGGGGTTACTGTGCAGGTCACTGTTATGGGGGCACTGTGGATGTTATGGGGTTACTGTGCAGGTCACTGTTATGGGGGCACTGTGTATGTTATGGGGTTACTGTGCAGGTCACTGTTATGGGGGCACTGTGGATGTTATGGGGTTACTGTGCAGGTCACTATTATGGGGGCGCTGTGGATGTTATGGGGTTACTGTGCAGGTCACTGTTATGGGGTCACTGTGGATCTTATAGGGTTACTGTGCAGGTCACTGTTATGGGGGCACTGTGTATGTTATGGGGTTACTGTGCAGGTCACTATTATGGGGGTGCTGTGGATGTTATGGGGTTACTGTGCAGGTCACTGTTATGGGAGCACTGTGGATGTTATGGGGTTACTGTGCAGGTCACTGTTATGGGGGCACTGTGGATGTTATAGGGTTACTGTGCAGGTCACTGTTATGGGGTCACTGTGGATGTTATGGGGTTACTGTGCAGGTCACTGTTATGGGGGCACTGTGGATGTTATAGGGTTACTGTGCAGGTCACTATTATGGGGGCACTGTGGATGTTATAGGGTTACTGTGCAGGTCACTGTTATGGGGGCACTGTGGATGTTATGGGGTTACTGTGCAGGTCACTATTATGGGGGCACTGTGGATGTTATGGGGTTACTGTGCAGGTCACTATTATGGGGTCACTGTGGATGTTATGGGGTTACTGTGCAGGTCACTGTTATGGGGTCACTGTGGATCTTATAGGCTTACTGTGCAGGTCACTGTTATGGGGGCACTGTGGATGTTATAGGGTTACTGTGCAGGTCACTGTTATGGGGGCACTGTGTATGTTATGGGGTTACTGTGCAGGTCACTGCTATGGGGTCACTGTGGATTTTATAGGGTTACTGTGCAGGTCACTATTATGGGGTCACTGTGGATGTTATGGGGTTACTGTGCAGGTCACTGTTATGGGGGCACTGTGGATGTTATAGGGTTACTGTGCAGGTCACTGTTATGGGGGCACTGTGGATTTTATAGGGTTACTGTGCAGGTCACTATTATGGGGTCACTGTGGATGTTATGGGGTTACTGTGCAGGTCACTGTTATGGGGGCACTGTGGATGTTATAGGGTTACTGTGCAGGTCACTGTTATGGGGGCACTGTGGATGTTATGGGGTTACTGTGCAGGTCACTGTTATGGGGGCACTGTGGATGTTATAGGGTTACTGTGCAGGTCACTGTTATGGGGGCACTGTGGATGTTATGGGGTTACTGTGCAGGTCACTGTTATGGGGGCACTGTGGATGTTATGGGGTTACTGTGCAGGTCACTGTTATGGGGGCACTGTGGATGTTATAGGGTTACTGTGCAGGTCACTGTTATGGGGGCACTGTGGATGTTATGGGGTTACTGTGCAGGTCACTGTTATGGGGGCACTGTGGATGTTATGGGGTTACTGTGCAGGTCACTGTTATGGGGGCACTGTGTATGTTATGGGGTTACTGTGCAGGTCACTGTTATGGGGGCGCTGTGGATGTTATGGGGGCACTGTGCAGGTCACTGTTATGGGGGCACTGTGTATGTTATGGGGTTACTGTGCAGGTCACTGTTATGGGGTCACTGTGGATGTTATGGGGTTACTGTGCAGGTCACTGTTATGGGGTCACTGTGGATGTTATGGGGTTACTGTGCAGGTCACTGTTATGGGGGCACTGTGTATGTTATGGGGTTACTGTGCAGGTCACTGTTATGGGGTCACTGTGGATGTTATGGGGTTACTGTGCAGGTCACTGTTATGGGGTCACTGTGGATCTTATAGGGTTACTGTGCAGGTCACTGTTATGGGGGCACTGTGGATGTTATAGGGTTACTGTGCAGGTCACTGTTATGGGGGCACTGTGTATGTTATGGGGTTACTGTGCAGGTCACTGTTATGTGGGCACTGTGGATGTTATGGGGTTACTGTGCAGGTCACTGTTATGGGGGCACTGTGGATGTTATGGGGTTACTGTGCAGGTCACTGTTATGGGGGCACTGTGGATGTTATGGGGTTACTGTGCAGGTCACTGTTATGGGGTCACTGTGGATCTTATAGGGTTACTGTGCAGGTCACTGTTATGGGGTCACTGTGGATGTTATGGGGTTACTGTGCAGGTCACTGTTATGGGGTCACTGTGTATGTTATGGGGTTACTGTGCAGGTCACTATTATGGGGGCACTGTGTATGTTATGGGGTTACTGTGCAGGTCACTGTTATGTGGGCACTGTGGATGTTATGGGGTTACTGTGCAGGTCACTGTTATGGGGGCACTGTGGATGTTATGGGGTTACTGTGCAGGTCACTGTTATGGGGTCACTGTGGATGTTATGGGGTTACTGTTCAGGTCACTATTATGGGGGCACTGTGGATGTTATGGGGTTACTGTGCAGGTCACTGTTATGGGGTCACTGTGGATGTTATGGGGTTACTGTGCAGGTCACTGTTATGGGGGCACTGTGTATGTTATGGGGTTACTGTGCAGGTCACTTTTATGGGGGCACTGTGGATGTTATAGGGTTACTGTGCAGGTCACTGTTATGGGGTCACTGTGGATGTTATAGGGTTACTGTGCAGGTCACTGTTATGGGGGCACTGTGGATGTTATGGGGTTACTGTGCAGGTCACTGTTATGGGGTCACTGTGTATGTTATGGGGTTACTGTGCAGGTCACTATTATGGGGGCGCTGTGGATCTTATGGGGTTACTGTGCAGGTCACTGTTATGGGGGCACTGTGGATGTTATGGGGTTACTGTGCAGGTTACTGTTATGGGGGCACTGTGTATGTTATGGGGTTACTGTGCAGGTCACTATTATGGGGGCGCTGTGGATCTTATGGGGTTACTGTGCAGGTCACTATTATGGGGGCACTGTGTATGTTATGGGGTTACTGTGCAGGTCACTGTTATGGGGGCACTGTGGATGTTATGGGGTTACTGTGCAGGTCACTGTTATGGGGGCACTGTGGATGTTATGGGGGCACCGTGACTATCACTGTTATGGGGGCACTGTGGATGTTATGGGGTTACTGTGCAGGTCACTGTTATGGGGGCACTGTGTATGTTATGGGGTTACTGTGCAGGTCACTGTTATGGGGGCACTGTGGATGTTATAGGGTTACTGTGCAGGTCACTGTTATGGGGGCACTGTGTATGTTATGGGGTTACTGTGCAGGTCACTGTTATGGGGGCACTGTGGATGTTATGGGGTTACTGTGCAGGTCACTGTTATGGGGGCACTGTGGATGTTATGGGGTCACTCTGCAGGTCACTATTATGGGGGCGCTGTGTATGTTATGGGGTTACTGTGCAGGTCACTGTTATGGGGGCACTGTGAATGTTATGGGGTTACTGTGCAGGTCACTATTATGGGGGCACTGTGAATGTTATGGAGTTACTGTGCAGGTCACTGTTATGGGGGCACTGTGGATGTTATAGGGTTACTGTGCAGGTCACTATTATGGGGGCACTGTGTATGTTATGGGGTTACTGTGCAGGTCACTGTTATGGGGGCACTGTGTGTGTTATAGGGTTACTGTGCAGGTCACTGTTATGGGGGCACTGTGGATGTTATGGAGTCACTCTGCAGGTCACTGTTATGGGGGCACTGTGAATGTTATGGGCTTACTGTGCAGGTCACTGTTATGGGGTCACTGTGGATCTTATAGGGTTACTGTGCAGGTCACTGTTATGGGGGCACTGTGAATGTTATGGGCTTACTGTGCAGGTCACTGTTATGGGGGCACTGTGGATGTTATGGGGTTACTGTGCAGGTCACTGTTATGGCGGCACTGTGGATGTTATGGGGTTACTGTGCAGGTCACTATTATGGGGGCACTGTGTATGTTATGGGGTTACTGTGCAGGTCACTGTTATGGGGGCACTGTGGATGTTATAGGGTTACTGTGCAGGTCACTGTTATGGGGTCACTGTGGATGTTATGGGGTTACTGTGCAGGTCACTGTTATGGGGGCACTGTTGATGTTATAGGGTTACTGTGCAGGTCACTGTTATGGGGGCGCTGTGGATCTTATAGGGTTACTGTGCAGGTCACTGTTATGGGGGCACTGTGGATGTTATGGGGTTACTGTGCAGGTCACTGTTATGGGGGCACTGTGGATCTTATAGGGTTACTGTGCAGGTCACTGTTATGGGGGCACTGTGTATGTTATGGGGTTACTGTGCAGGTCACTATTATGGGGGCACTGTGTATGTTATGGGGTTACTGTGCAGGTCACTGTTATGGGGGCACTGTGTATGTTATGGGGTTACTGTGCAGGTCACTGTTATGGGGGGCACTGTGGATGTTATAGGGTTACTGTGCAGGTCACTATTATGGGGGCACTGTGTATGTTATGGGGTTACTGTGCAGGTCACTGTTATGGGGGCACTGTGGATGTTATGGGGTTACTGTGCAGGTCACTGCTATGGGGGCACTGTGTATGTTATGGGGTTACTGTGCAGGTCACTGTTATGGGGGCACTGTGTATGTTATGGGGTTACTGTGCAGGTCACTGTTATGGGGGCACTGTGGATGTTATAGGGTTACTGTGCAGGTCACTATTATGGGGGCACTGTGGATGTTATGGGGTTACTGTGCAGGTCACTGTTATGGGGTCACTGTGGATGTTATGGGGTTACTGTGCAGGTCACTGCTATGGGGGCACTGTGGATGTTATGGGGTTACTGTGCAGGTCACTGTTATGGGGGCACTGTTGATGTTATGGGGTTACTGTGCAGGTCACTATTATGGGGGCACTGTGGATGTTATGGGGTTACTGTGCAGGTCACTGTTATGGGGGCACTGTGGATGTTATGGGGTTACTGTGCATGTCACTATTATGGGGGCACTGTGGATGTTATGGGGTTACTGTGCAGGTCACTATTATGGGGGCACTGTGGATGTTATGGGGTCACTGTGCAGGTCACTGTTATGGGGGCACTGCGGATGTTATGGGGTTACTGTGCAGGTCACTATTATGGGGGCACTGTGGATGTTATGGGGGCACTGTGTATGTTATGGGGTTACTGTGCAGGTCACTGTTATGGGGGCACTGTGGATGTTATGGGGTTACTGTGCAGGTCACTATTATGGGGGCACTGTGGATGTTATGGGGTTACTGTGCAGGTCACTGTTATGGGGGCACTGATGATGTTATGGGGTTACTGTGCAGGTCACTATTATGGGGGCACTGTGGATGTTATGGGGTTACTGTGCAGGTCACTGCTATGGGGGCACTGTGGATGTTATAGGGTTACTGTGTAGGTCACTGTTATGGGGGCACTGTGGATGTTATGGGGTTACTGTGCAGGTCACTGTTATGGGGGCACTGTGGATGTTATGGGGTTACTGTGCAGGTCACTGTTATGGGGTCACTGTGGATGTTATGGGGTTACTGTGCAGGTCACTGTTATGGGGTTACTGTGCAGGTCACTGTTATGGGGGCACTGTGGATGTTATAGGGTTACTGTGCAGGTCACTGTTATGGGGGCACTGTGGATGTTATAGGGTTACTGTGCAGGTCACTGTTATGGGGGCACTGTGGATGTTATGGGGTTACTGTGCAGGTCACTATTATGGGGGCACTGTGGATGTTATGGGGTTACTGTGCAGGTCACTGTTATGGGGGCACTGTGTATGTTATGGGGTTACTGTGCAGGTCACTGTTATGGGGGCACTGTTGATGTTATGGGGTTACTGTGCAGGTCACTATTATGGGGGCACTGTGGATGTTATGGGGTTACTGTGCAGGTCACTGTTATGGGGGCACTGATGATGTTATGGGGTTACTGTGCAGGTCACTATTATGGGGGCACTGTGGATGTTATGGGGTTACTGTGCAGGTCACTGTTATGGGGGCACTGTGGATGTTATGGGGTTACTGTGCAGGTCACTGTTATGGGGGCACTGTGGATGTTATGGGGTTACTGTGCAGGTCACTGTTATGGGGTCACTGTGGATGTTATGGGGTTACTGTGCAGGTCACTATTATGGGGGCACTGTGTATGTTATGGGGTTACTGTGCAGGTCACTATTATGGGGGCACTGTGGATGTTATGGGGTTACTGTGCAGGTCACTGTTATGGGGGCACTGTGTATGTTATGGGGTTACTGTGCAGGTCACTGTTATGGGGGCACTGTTGATGTTATGGGGTTACTGTGCAGGTCACTATTATGGGGGCACTGTGGATGTTATGGGGTTACTGTGCAGGTCACTGTTATGGGGGCACTGATGATGTTATGGGGTTACTGTGCAGGTCACTATTATGGGGGCACTGTGGATGTTATGGGGTTACTGTGCAGGTCACTGCTATGGGGGCACTGTGGATGTTATAGGGTTACTGTGTAGGTCACTGTTATGGGGGCACTGTGGATGTTATGGGGTTACTGTGCAGGTCACTGTTATGGGGGCACTGTGGATGTTATGGGGTTACTGTGCAGCTCACTGTTATGGGGTCACTGTGGATGTTATGGGGTTACTGTGCAGGTCACTGTTATGGGGGCACTGTGGATGTTATGGGGTTACTGTGCAGGTCACTATTATGGGGGCACTGTGTATGTTATGGGGTTACTGTGCAGGTCACTATTATGGGGGCACTGTGTATGTTATGGGGTTACTGTGCAGGTCACTGTTATGGGGGCACTGTGGATGTTATGGGGTTACTGTGCAGGTCACTATTATGGGGGCACTGTGGATGTTATGGGGTTACTGTGCAGGTCACTGTTATGGGGGCACTGTGGATATTATAGGGTTACTGTGCAGGTCACTGTTATGGGGGCACTGTGGATGTTATAGGGTTACTGTTCAGGTCACTGCTATGGGGGCACTGTGGATGTTATGGGGTTACTGTGCAGGTCACTGTTATGGGGGCACTGTGGATGTTATGGGGTTACTGTGCAGGTCACTGTTATGGGGGCACTGTGTATGTTATGGGGTTACTGTGCAGGTCACTGTTATGGGGGCACTGTGGATGTTATGGGGTTACTGTGCAGGTCACTATTATGGGGGCGCTGTGGATGTTATGGGGTTACTGTGCAGGTCACTGTTATGGGGTCACTGTGGATCTTATAGGGTTACTGTGCAGGTCACTGTTATGGGGGCACTGTGTATGTTATGGGGTTACTGTGCAGGTCACTATTATGGGGGTGCTGTGGATGTTATGGGGTTACTGTGCAGGTCACTGTTATGGGAGCACTGTGGATGTTATGGGGTTACTGTGCAGGTCACTGTTATGGGGGCACTGTGGATGTTATAGGGTTACTGTGCAGGTCACTGTTATGGGGTCACTGTGGATGTTATGGGGTTACTGTGCAGGTCACTGTTATGGGGGCACTGTGGATGTTATAGGGTTACTGTGCAGGTCACTATTATGGGGGCACTGTGGATGTTATAGGGTTACTGTGCAGGTCACTGTTATGGGGGCACTGTGGATGTTATGGGGTTACTGTGCAGGTCACTATTATGGGGGCACTGTGGATGTTATGGGGTTACTGTGCAGGTCACTATTATGGGGTCACTGTGGATGTTATGGGGTTACTGTGCAGGTCACTGTTATGGGGTCACTGTGGATCTTATAGGGTTACTGTGCAGGTCACTATTATGGAGGCACTGTGGATGTTATGGGCTTACTGTGCAGGTCACTGTTATGGGGGCACTGTGGATGTTATAGGGTTACTGTGCAGGTCACTGTTATGGGGGCACTGTGTATGTTATGGGGTTACTGTGCAGGTCACTGCTATGGGGTCACTGTGGATTTTATAGGGTTACTGTGCAGGTCACTATTATGGGGTCACTGTGGATGTTATGGGGTTACTGTGCAGGTCACTGTTATGGGGGCACTGTGGATGTTATAGGGTTACTGTGCAGGTCACTGTTATGGGGGCACTGTGGATTTTATAGGGTTACTGTGCAGGTCACTATTATGGGGTCACTGTGGATGTTATGGGGTTACTGTGCAGGTCACTGTTATGGGGGCACTGTGGATGTTATAGGGTTACTGTGCAGGTCACTGTTATGGGGGCACTGTGGATGTTATGGGGTTACTGTGCAGGTCACTGTTATGGGGGCACTGTGGATGTTATAGGGTTACTGTGCAGGTCACTGTTATGGGGGCACTGTGGATGTTATGGGGTTACTGTGCAGGTCACTGTTATGGGGGCACTGTGGATGTTATGGGGTTACTGTGCAGGTCACTGTTATGGGGGCACTGTGGATGTTATAGGGTTACTGTGCAGGTCACTGTTATGGGGGCACTGTGGATGTTATGGGGTTACTGTGCAGGTCACTGTTATGGGGGCACTGTGGATGTTATGGGGTTACTGTGCAGGTCACTGTTATGGGGGCACTGTGTATGTTATGGGGTTACTGTGCAGGTCACTGTTATGGGGGCGCTGTGGATGTTATGGGGGCACTGTGCAGGTCACTGTTATGGGGGCACTGTGTATGTTATGGGGTTACTGTGCAGGTCACTGTTATGGGGTCACTGTGGATGTTATGGGGTTACTGTGCAGGTCACTGTTATGGGGTCACTGTGGATGTTATGGGGTTACTGTGCAGGTCACTGTTATGGGGGCACTGTGTATGTTATGGGGTTACTGTGCAGGTCACTGTTATGGGGTCACTGTGGATGTTATGGGGTTACTGTGCAGGTCACTGTTATGGGGTCACTGTGGATCTTATAGGGTTACTGTGCAGGTCACTGTTATGGGGGCACTGTGGATGTTATAGGGTTACTGTGCAGGTCACTGTTATGGGGGCACTGTGTATGTTATGGGGTTACTGTGCAGGTCACTGTTATGTGGGCACTGTGGATGTTATGGGGTTACTGTGCAGGTCACTGTTATGGGGGCACTGTGGATGTTATGGGGTTACTGTGCAGGTCACTGTTATGGGGGCACTGTGGATGTTATGGGGTTACTGTGCGGGTCACTATTATGGGGGCACTGTGTATGTTATGGGGTTACTGTGCAGGTCACTGTTATGGGGGCACTGTGGATGTTATGGGGTTACTGTGCAGGTCACTGTTATGGGGGCACTGTGTATGTTATGGGGTTACTGTGCAGGTCACTATTATGGGGGCGCTGTGGATGTTATGGGGTTACTGTGCAGGTCACTGTTATGGGGGCGCTGTGGATGTTATGGGGTTACTGTGCAGGTCACTGTTATGGGGGCACTGTGGATCTTATAGGGTTACTGTGCAGGTCACTGTTATGGGGTCACTGTTGATGTTATGGGGTTACTGTGCAGGTCACTGTTATGGGGGCACTGTTGATGTTATGGGGTTACTGTGCAGGTCACTATTATGGGGGCACTGTGTATGTTATGGCGTTACTGTGCAGGTCACTGTTATGGGGTCACTGTTGATGTTATGGGGTTACTGTGCAGGTCACTGTTATGGGGTCACTGTGGATTTTATAGGGTTACTGTGCAGGTCACTATTATGGGGGCACTGTGGATGTTATGGGGGCACTGTGTATGTTATGGGGTTACTGTGCAGGTCACTGTTATGGGGTCACTGTGTATGTTATAGGGTTACTGTGCAGGTCACTGTTATGGGGGCACTGTGGATGTTATGGGGTTACTGTGCAGGTCACTGTTATGGGGGCACTGTGTATGTTATGGGGTTACTGTGCAGGTCACTGTTATGGGGGCACTGTGGATCTTATAGGGTTACTGTGCAGGTCACTGTTATGGGGGCACTGTTGATGTTATGGGGTTACTGTGCAGGTCACTGTTATGGGGGCACTGTGGATGTTATGGGGTTACTGTGCGGGTCACTATTATGGGGGCACTGTGTATGTTATGGGGTTACTGTGCAGGTCACTGTTATGGGGGCACTGTGTATGTTATGGGGTTACTGTGCAGGTCACTGTTATGGGGGCACTGTGGATGTTATGGGGTTACTGTGCAGGTCACTGTTATGGGGGCACTGTGGATGTTATGGGGTCACTGTGCAGGTCACTGTTATGGGGGCACTGTGGATGTTATGGGGTTACTGTGCAGGTCACTGTTATGGGGGCACTGTGAATGTTATGGGGTTACTGTGCAGGTCACTATTATGGGGGCGCTGTGTATGTTATGGGGTTACTGTGCAGGTCACTGTTATGGGGTCACTGTGGATCTTATAGGGTTACTGTGCAGGTCACTGTTATGGGGTCACTGTGGATCTTATAGGGTTACTGTGCAGGTCACTATTATGGGGGCGCTGTGGATGTTATAGGGTTACTGTGCAGGTCACTATTATGGGGGCACTGTGTATGTTATGGCGTTACTGTGCAGGTCACTGTTATGGGGGCACTGTGTATGTTATGGGGTTACTGTGCAGGTCACTGTTATGGGGTCACTGTGGATTTTATAGGGTTACTGTGCAGGTCACCATTATGGGGGCACTGTGGATGTTATGGGGGCACTGTGTATGTTATGGGGTTACTGTGCAGGGCACTGTTATGGGGTCACTGTGTATGTTATAGGGTTACTGTGCAGGTCACTGTTATGGGGGCACTGTGGATGTTATGGGGTTACTGTGCAGGTCACTGTTATGGGGGCACTGTGTATGTTATGGGGTTACTGTGCAGGTCACTGTTATGGGGGCGCTGTGGATCTTATAGGGTTACTGTGCAGGTCACTGTTATGGGGGCACTGTTGATGTTATGGGGTTACTGTGCAGGTCACTGTTATGGGGGCACTGTGGATGTTATGGGGTTACTGTGCGGGTCACTATTATGGGGGCACTGTGTATGTTATGGGGTTACTGTGCAGGTCACTATTATGGGGGCACTGTGGATGTTATGGGGTTACTGTGCAGGTCACTATTATGGGGGCGCTGTGGATGTTATGGGGTTACTGTGCAGGTCACTGTTATGGGGGCACTGTGTATGTTATGGGGTTACTGTGCAGGTCACTGTTATGGGGGCACTGTGGATGTTATGGGGTTACTGTGCAGGTCACTGCTATGGGGGCACTGTGTATGTTATGGGGTTACTGTGCAGGTCACTGTTATGGGGGCACTGTGTATGTTATGGGGTTACTGTGCAGGTCACTGTTATGGGGGCACTGTGGATGTTATGGGGTTACTGTGCAGGTCACTGTTATGGGGGCACTGTGGATGTTATGGGGTTACTGTGCAGGTCACTGTTATGGGGGCACTGTGGATGTTATGGGGTTACTGTGCAGGTCACTGTTATGGGGGCACTGTGTATGTTATGGGGTTACTGTGCAGGTCACTGCTATGGGGGCACTGTGTATGTTATGGGGTTACTGTGCAGGTCACTGTTATGGGGGCACTGTGTATGTTATGGGGTTACTGTGCAGGTCACTGTTATGGGGGCACTGTGGATGTTATGGGGTTACTGTGCAGGTCACTGTTATGGGGGCACTGTGGATGTTATGGGGTCACTGTGCAGGTCACTGTTATGGGGGCACTGTGGATGTTATGGGGTTACTGTGCAGGTCACTGTTATGGGGGCACTGTGGATGTTATGGGGTTACTGTGCAGGTCACTGTTATGGGGGCACTGTGTATGTTATGGGGTTACTGTGCAGGTCACTGTTATGGGGGCACTGTGGATGTTATGGGGTTACTGTGCAGGTCACTGTTATGGGGGCACTGTGGATGTTATGGGGTCACTGTGCAGGTCACTGTTATGGGGGCACTGTGGATGTTATGGGGTTACTGTGCAGGTCACTGTTATGGGGGCACTGTGGATGTTATGGGGTTACTGTGCAGGTCACTGTTATGGGGGCACTGTGTATGTTATGGGGTTACTGTGCAGGTCACTATTATGGGGGCACTGTGAATGTTATGGGGTTACTGTGCAGGTCACTGTTATGGGGGCACTGTGGATGTTATGGGGTCACTGTGCAGGTCACTGTTATGGGGGCACTGTGGATGTTATGGGGTTACTGTGCAGGTCACTGTTATGGGGGCACTGTGTATGTTATGGGGTTACTGTGCAGGTCACTGTTATGGGGGCACTGTGGATGTTATGGGGTTACTGTGCAGGTCACTGTTATGGGGGCACTGTGGATGTTATGGGGTTACTGTTCAGGTCACTATTATGGGGGCACTGTGTATGTTATGGGGTTACTGTGCAGGTCACTGTTATGGGGGCACTGTGTATGTTATGGGGTTACTGTGCAGGTCACTGTTATGTGGGCACTGTGAATGTTATGGGGTTACTGTGCAGGTCACTGTTATGGGGGCACTGTGGATGTTATAGGGTTACTGTGCAGGTCACTGTTATGGGGGCACTGTGGATGTTATGGGGTCACTGTGCAGGTCACTGTTATGGGGGCACTGTGGATGTTATGGGGTTACTGTGCAGGTCACTGTTATGGGGGCACTGTGAATGTTATGGGGTTACTGTGCAGGTCACTATTATGGGGGCGCTGTGTATGTTATGGGGTTACTGTGCAGGTCACTGCTATGGGGGCACTGTGGATGTTATGGGGTTACTGTGCAGGTCACTGTTATGGGGGCACTGTGGATGTTATGGGGTTACTGTGCAGGTCACTGTTATGGGGGCACTGTGGATGTTATGGGGTTACTGTGCAGGTCACTGTTATGGGGGCACTGTGTATGTTATGGGGTTACTGTGCAGGTCACTGTTATGGGGGCACTGTGGATGTTATGGGGTTACTGTGCAGGTCACTGTTATGGGGTCACTGTGGATCTTATAGGGTTACTGTGCAGGTCACTGTTATGGGGTCACTGTGGATCTTATAGGGTTACTGTGCAGGTCACTGTTATGGGGTCACTGTGGATCTTATAGGGTTACTGTGCAGGTCACTGTTATGGGGGCACTGTGGATTTTATAGGGTTACTGTGCAGGTAACTATTATGGGGGCACTGTGTATGTTATGGGGTTACTGTGCAGGTCACTGTTATGGGGGCACTGTGTATGTTATGGGGTTACTGTGCAGGTCACTGTTATGGGGTCACTGTGTATGTTATAGGGTTACTGTGCAGGTCACTGTTATGGGGGCACTGTGTATGTTATGGGGTTACTGTGCAGGTCACTGTTATGGGGGCACTGTGTATGTTATAGGGTTACTGTGCAGGTCACTGTTATGGGGGCACTGTGTATGTTATGGGGTTACTGTGCAGGTCACTGTTATGGGGGCACTGTGTATGTTATGGGGTTACTGTGCAGGTCACTGTTATGGGGGCGCTGTGGATGTTATGGGGTTACTGTGCAGGTCACTGTTATGGGGGCACTGTGTATGTTATGGGGTTACTGTGCAGGTCACTATTATGGGGGCACTGTGTATGTTATGGGGTTACTGTGCAGGTCACTGTTATGGGGGCACTGTGGATCTTATAGGGTTACTGTGCAGGTCACTGTTATGGGGTCACTGTGGATCTTATAGGGTTACTGTGCAGGTCACTGTTATGGGGTCACTGTGGATGTTATGGGGTTACTGTGCAGGTCACTGTTATGGGGTCACTGTGGATGTTATGGGGTTACTGTGCAGGTCACTATTATGGGAGCACTGTGGATGTTATAGGGTTACTGTGCAGGTCACAGTTATGGGGGCACTGTGGATGTTATGGGGTTACTGTGCAGGTCACTGTTATGGGGGCACTGTGGATCTTATAGGGTTACTGTTCAGGCCACTGTTATGTGGGCACTGTGGATGTTATAGGGTTACTGTGCAGGTCACTGTTATGGGGGCACTGTGGATGTTATGGGGTTACTGTGCAGGTCACTGTTATGGGGGCACTGTGTATGTTATGGGGTTACTGTGCAGGTCACTATTATGGGGGCACTGTGGATGTTATAGGGTTACTGTGCAGGTCACTATTATGCGGGCACTGTGGATCTTATAGGGTTACTGTGCAGGTCACTGTTATGGGGGCACTGTGGATGTTATGGGGTTACTGTGCAGGTTACTGTTATGGGGGCACTGTGGATGTTATGGGGTTACTGTGCAGGTCACTATTATGGGGGCACTGTGGATGTTATAGGGTTACTGTGCAGGTCACTATTATGGGGGCACTGTGGATGTTATGGGGGCACTGTGGATGTTATAGGGTTACTGTGCAGGTCACTGTTATGGGGGCACTGTGGATGTTATGGGGTTACTGTGCAGGTCACTGTTATGGGGGCACTGTGTATGTTATGGGGTTACTGTGCAGGTCACTGTTATGGGGGCACTGTGGATCTTATAGGGTTACTGTGCAGGTCACTGTTATGGGGACACTGTGGATGTTATGGGGTTACTGTGCAGGTCACTGTTATGGGGGCACTGTGGATGTTATGGGGTTACTGTGCAGGTCACTGTTATGGGGGCGCTGTGGATGTTATGGGGTTACTGTGCAGGTCACTGTTATGGGGGCACTGTGGATCTTATAGGGTTACTGTGCAGGTCACTGTTATGGGGGCACTGTGGATGTTATGGGGTTACTGTGCAGGTCACTATTATGGGGGCACTGTGGATGTTATGGGGTTACTGTGCAGGTCACTGTTATGGGGGCACTGTGGATGTTATAGGGTTACTGTGCAGGTCACTGTTATGGGGGCACTGTGGATGTTATGGGGTTACTGTGCAGGTCACTGTTATGGGGGCACTGTGTATGTTATGGGGTTACTGTGCAGGTCACTGTTATGGGGGCACTGTGGATGTTATAGGGTTACTGTGCAGGTCACTGTTATGGGGGCACTGTGTATGTTATGGGGTTACTGTGCAGGTCACTGTTATGGGGGCACTGTGGATGTTATGGGGTTACTGTGCAGGTCACTGTTATGGGGGCACTGTGGATGTTATGGGGTCACTCTGCAGGTCACTATTATGGGGGCGCTGTGTATGTTATGGGGTTACTGTGCAGGTCACTGTTATGGGGGCACTGTGAATGTTATGGGGTTACTGTGCAGGTCACTATTATGGGGGCACTGTGAATGTTATGGAGTTATTGTGCAGGTCACTGTTATGGGGGCACTGTGGATGTTATAGGGTTACTGTGCAGGTCACTATTATGGGGGCACTGTGAATGTTATGGGGTTACTGTGCAGGTCACTGTTATGGGGGCACTGTGGATGTTATGGAGTCACTCTGCAGGTCACTGTTATGGGGGCACTGTGAATGTTATGGGGTTACTGTGCAGGTCACTATTATGGGGGCACTGTGAATGTTATGGAGTTACTGTGCAGGTCACTGTTATGGGGGCACTGTGGATGTTATAGGGTTACTGTGCAGGTCACTATTATGGGGGCACTGTGAATGTTATGGGGTTACTGTGCAGGTCACTGTTATGGGGGCACTGTGGATGTTATGGAGTCACTCTGCAGGTCACTGTTATGGGGGCACTGTGGATGTTATGGGGTTACTGTGCAGGTCACTATTATGGGGGCACTGTGAATGTTATGGGCTTACTGTGCAGGTCACTGTTATGGGGGCACTGTGTATGTTATGGGGTTACTGTGCAGGTCACTGTTATGGGGGCACTGTGGATGTTATGGGGTTACTGTGCAGGTCACTGTTATGGGGGCACTGTGGATGTTATGGGGTTACTGTGCAGGTCACTATTATGGGGGCGCTGTGGATGTTATGGGGTTACTGTGCAGGTCACTGTTATGGGGGCACTGTGGATGTTATGGGGTTACTGTGCAGGTCACTGTTATGGGGTCACTGTAGATGTTATAGGGTTACTGTGCAGGTCACTGTTATGGGGGCACTGTGTATGTTATGGGGTTACTGTGCAGGTCACTGTTATGGGGGCACTGTGGATGTTATGGGGTTACTGTGCAGGTCACTGTTATGGGGGCACTGTGGATGTTATAGGGTTACTGTGCAGGTCACTGTTATGGGGGCGCTGTGGATCTTATAGGGTTACTGTGCAGGTCACTGTTATGGGGGCACTGTGGATGTTATGGGGTTACTGTGCAGGTCACTGTTATGGGGGCACTGTGGATGTTATGGGGTTACTGTGCAGGTCACTGCTATGGGGGCACTGTGTATGTTATGGGGTTACTGTGCAGGTCACTATTATGGGGGCACTGTGTATGTTATGGGGTTACTGTGCAGGTCACTGTTATGGGGGCACTGTGGATGTTATGGGGTTACTGTGCAGGTCACTGTTATGGGGGCACTGTGGATGTTATGGGGTTACTGTGCAGGTCACTGTTATGGGGGCACTGTGGATGTTATGGGGTTACTGTGCAGGTCACTGCTATGGGGGCACTGTGTATGTTATGGGGTTACTGTGCAGGTCACTGTTATGGGGGCACTGTGTATGTTATGGGGTTACTGTGCAGGTCACTGTTATGGGGGCACTGTGGATGTTATGGGGTTACTGTGCAGGTCACTGTTATGGGGGCACTGTGGATGTTATGGGGTCACTGTGCAGGTCACTGTTATGGGGGCACTGTGGATGTTATGGGGTTACTGTGCAGGTCACTGTTATGGGGGCACTGTGGATGTTATGGGGTTACTGTGCAGGTCACTGTTATGGGGGCACTGTGTATGTTATGGGGTTACTGTGCAGGTCACTGTTATGGGGGCACTGTGGATGTTATGGGGTTACTGTGCAGGTCACTGTTATGGGGGCACTGTGAATGTTATGGGGTTACTGTGCAGGTCACTGTTATGGGGTCACTGTGGATGTTATAGGGTTACTGTGCAGGTCACTGTTATGGGGGCACTGTGAATGTTATGGGGTTACTGTGCAGGTCACTGTTATGGGGGCACTGTGGATGTTATGGGGTTACTGTGCAGGTCACTGTTATGGGGGCACTGTGGATGTTATGGGGTCACTGTGCAGGTCACTGTTATGGGGGCACTGTGGATGTTATGGGGTTACTGTGCAGGTCACTGTTATGGGGGCACTGTGAATGTTATGGGGTTACTGTGCAGGTCACTGTTATGGGGGCACTGTGGATGTTATGGGGTCACTGTGCAGGTCACTGTTATGGGGGCACTGTGGATGTTATGGGGTTACTGTGCAGGTCACTGTTATGGGGGCACTGTGTATGTTATGGGGTTACTGTGCAGGTCACTGTTATGGGGGCACTGTGGATGTTATGGGGTTACTGTGCAGGTCACTGTTATGGGGGCACTGTGGATGTTATGGGGTTACTGTTCAGGTCACTATTATGGGGGCACTGTGTATGTTATGGGGTTACTGTGCAGGTCACTGTTATGGGGGCACTGTGTATGTTATGGGGTTACTGTGCAGGTCACTGTTATGTGGGCACTGTGAATGTTATGGGGTTACTGTGCAGGTCACTGTTATGGGGGCACTGTGGATGTTATAGGGTTACTGTGCAGGTCACTGTTATGGGGGCACTGTGGATGTTATGGGGTCACTGTGCAGGTCACTGTTATGGGGGCACTGTGGATGTTATGGGGTTACTGTGCAGGTCACTGTTATGGGGGCACTGTGAATGTTATGGGGTTACTGTGCAGGTCACTATTATGGGGGCGCTGTGTATGTTATGGGGTTACTGTGCAGGTCACTGCTATGGGGGCACTGTGGATGTTATGGGGTTACTGTGCAGGTCACTGTTATGGGGGCACTGTGGATGTTATGGGGTTACTGTGCAGGTCACTGTTATGGGGGCACTGTGGATGTTATGGGGTTACTGTGCAGGTCACTGTTATGGGGGCACTGTGTATGTTATGGGGTTACTGTGCAGGTCACTGTTATGGGGGCACTGTGGATGTTATGGGGTTACTGTGCAGGTCACTGTTATGGGGTCACTGTGGATCTTATAGGGTTACTGTGCAGGTCACTGTTATGGGGTCACTGTGGATCTTATAGGGTTACTGTGCAGGTCACTGTTATGGGGTCACTGTGGATCTTATAGGGTTACTGTGCAGGTCACTGTTATGGGGGCACTGTGGATTTTATAGGGTTACTGTGCAGGTAACTATTATGGGGGCACTGTGTATGTTATGGGGTTACTGTGCAGGTCACTGTTATGGGGGCACTGTGTATGTTATGGGGTTACTGTGCAGGTCACTGTTATGGGGTCACTGTGTATGTTATAGGGTTACTGTGCAGGTCACTGTTATGGGGGCACTGTGTATGTTATGGGGTTACTGTGCAGGTCACTGTTATGGGGGCACTGTGTATGTTATAGGGTTACTGTGCAGGTCACTGTTATGGGGGCACTGTGTATGTTATGGGGTTACTGTGCAGGTCACTGTTATGGGGGCACTGTGTATGTTATGGGGTTACTGTGCAGGTCACTGTTATGGGGGCGCTGTGGATGTTATGGGGTTACTGTGCAGGTCACTGTTATGGGGGCACTGTGTATGTTATGGGGTTACTGTGCAGGTCACTATTATGGGGGCACTGTGTATGTTATGGGGTTACTGTGCAGGTCACTGTTATGGGGGCACTGTGTATGTTATGGGGTTACTGTGCAGGTCACTATTATGGGGGCACTGTGGATCTTATAGGGTTACTGTGCAGGTCACTGTTATGGGGTCACTGTGGATCTTATAGGGTTACTGTGCAGGTCACTGTTATGGGGTCACTGTGGATGTTATGGGGTTACTGTGCAGGTCACTGTTATGGGGTCACTGTGGATGTTATGGGGTTACTGTGCAGGTCACTATTATGGGAGCACTGTGGATGTTATAGGGTTACTGTGCAGGTCACAGTTATGGGGGCACTGTGGATGTTATGGGGTTACTGTGCAGGTCACTGTTATGGGGGCACTGTGGATCTTATAGGGTTACTGTTCAGGCCACTGTTATGTGGGCACTGTGGATGTTATAGGGTTACTGTGCAGGTCACTGTTATGGGGGCACTGTGGATGTTATGGGGTTACTGTGCAGGTCACTGTTATGGGGGCACTGTGTATGTTATGGGGTTACTGTGCAGGTCACTATTATGGGGGCACTGTGGATGTTATGGGGTTACTGTGCAGGTCACTGTTATGGGGGCACTGTTGATGTTATGGGGTTACTGTGCAGGTCACTGTTATGGGGGCGCTGTGGATGTTATAGGGTTACTGTGCAGGTCACTATTATGGGGTCACTGTGGATGTTATGGGGTTACTGTGCAGGTCACTATTATGGGGGCACTGTGGATGTTATAGGGTTACTGTGCAGGTCACTATTATGGGGGCACTGTGGATGTTATGGGGGCACTGTGGATGTTATAGGGTTACTGTGCAGGTCACTGTTATGGGGGCACTGTGGATGTTATGGGGTTACTGTGCAGGTCACTGTTATGGGGGCACTGTGTATGTTATGGGGTTACTGTGCAGGTCACTGTTATGGGGGCACTGTGGATGTTATAGGGTTACTGTGCAGGTCACTGTTATGGGGGCACTGTGTATGTTATGGGGTTACTGTGCAGGTCACTGTTATGGGGGCACTGTGGATGTTATGGGGTTACTGTGCAGGTCACTGTTATGGGGGCACTGTGGATGTTATGGGGTCACTCTGCAGGTCACTATTATGGGGGCGCTGTGTATGTTATGGGGTTACTGTGCAGGTCACTGTTATGGGGGCACTGTGAATGTTATGGGGTTACTGTGCAGGTCACTATTATGGGGGCACTGTGAATGTTATGGAGTTACTGTGCAGGTCACTGTTATGGGGGCACTGTGGATGTTATAGGGTTACTGTGCAGGTCACTATTATGGGGGCACTGTGAATGTTATGGGGTTACTGTGCAGGTCACTGTTATGGGGGCACTGTGGATGTTATGGAGTCACTCTGCAGGTCACTGTTATGGGGGCACTGTGAATGTTATGGGCTTACTGTGCAGGTCACTGTTATGGGGTCACTGTGGATCTTATAGGGTTACTGTGCAGGTCACTGTTATGGGGGCACTGTGAATGTTATGGGCTTACTGTGCAGGTCACTGTTATGGGGGCACTGTGGATGTTATGGGGTTACTGTGCAGGTCACTGTTATGGCGGCACTGTGGATGTTATGGGGTTACTGTGCAGGTCACTATTATGGGGGCACTGTGTATGTTATGGGGTTACTGTGCAGGTCACTGTTATGGGGGCACTGTGGATGTTATAGGGTTACTGTGCAGGTCACTGTTATGGGGGCGCTGTGGATGTTATGGAGTTACTGTGCAGGTCACTGTTATGGGGGCACTGTTGATGTTATAGGGTTACTGTGCAGGTCACTGTTATGGGGGCGCTGTGGATCTTATAGGGTTACTGTGCAGGTCACTGTTATGGGGGCACTGTGGATGTTATGGGGTTACTGTGCAGGTCACTGTTATGGGGGCACTGTGGATCTTATAGGGTTACTGTGCAGGTCACTGTTATGGGGGCACTGTGTATGTTATGGGGTTACTGTGCAGGTCACTATTATGGGGGCACTGTGTATGTTATGGGGTTACTGTGCAGGTCACTGTTATGGGGGCACTGTGTATGTTATGGGGTTACTGTGCAGGTCACTGTTATGGGGGGCACTGTGGATGTTATAGGGTTACTGTGCAGGTCACTATTATGGGGGCACTGTGTATGTTATGGGGTTACTGTGCAGGTCACTGTTATGGGGGCACTGTGGATGTTATGGGGTTACTGTGCAGGTCACTGCTATGGGGGCACTGTGTATGTTATGGGGTTACTGTGCAGGTCACTGTTATGGGGGCACTGTGTATGTTATGGGGTTACTGTGCAGGTCACTGTTATGGGGGCACTGTGGATGTTATAGGGTTACTGTGCAGGTCACTATTATGGGGGCACTGTGGATGTTATGGGGTTACTGTGCAGGTCACTGTTATGGGGTCACTGTGGATGTTATGGGGTTACTGTGCAGGTCACTGTTATGGGGGCACTGTTGATGTTATGGGGTTACTGTGCAGGTCACTATTATGGGGGCACTGTGGATGTTATGGGGTTACTGTGCAGGTCACTGTTATGGGGGCACTGTGGATGTTATGGGGTTACTGTGCATGTCACTATTATGGGGGCACTGTGGATGTTATGGGGTTACTGTGCAGGTCACTATTATGGGGGCACTGTGGATGTTATGGGGTCACTGTGCAGGTCACTGTTATGGGGGCACTGCGGATGTTATGGGGTTACTGTGCAGGTCACTATTATGGGGGCACTGTGGATGTTATGGGGGCACTGTGTATGTTATGGGGTTACTGTGCAGGTCACTGTTATGGGGGCACTGTGGATGTTATGGGGTTACTGTGCAGGTCACTATTATGGGGGCACTGTGGATGTTATGGGGTTACTGTGCAGGTCACTGTTATGGGGGCACTGATGATGTTATGGGGTTACTGTGCAGGTCACTATTATGGGGGCACTGTGGATGTTATGGGGTTACTGTGCAGGTCACTGCTATGGGGGCACTGTGGATGTTATAGGGTTACTGTGTAGGTCACTGTTATGGGGGCACTGTGGATGTTATGGGGTTACTGTGCAGGTCACTGTTATGGGGGCACTGTGGATGTTATGGGGTTACTGTGCAGGTCACTGTTATGGGGTCACTGTGGATGTTATGGGGTTACTGTGCAGGTCACTGTTATGGGGTTACTGTGCAGGTCACTGTTATGGGGGCACTGTGGATGTTATAGGGTTACTGTGCAGGTCACTGTTATGGGGGCACTGTGGATGTTATAGGGTTACTGTGCAGGTCACTGTTATGGGGGCACTGTGGATGTTATGGGGTTACTGTGCAGGTCACTATTATGGGGGTACTGTGGATGTTATGGGGTTACTGTGCAGGTCACTGTTATGGGGGCACTGTGTATGTTATGGGGTTACTGTGCAGGTCACTGTTATGGGGGCACTGTTGATGTTATGGGGTTACTGTGCAGGTCACTATTATGGGGGCACTGTGGATGTTATGGGGTTACTGTGCAGGTCACTGTTATGGGGGCACTGATGATGTTATGGGGTTACTGTGCAGGTCACTATTATGGGGGCACTGTGGATGTTATGGGGTTACTGTGCAGGTCACTGTTATGGGGTCACTGTGGATGTTATGGGGTTACTGTGCAGGTCACTGTTATGGGGGCACTGTGGATGTTATGGGGTTACTGTGCAGGTCACTGTTATGGGGTCACTGTGGATGTTATGGGGTTACTGTGCAGGTCACTATTATGGGGGCACTGTGTATGTTATGGGGTTACTGTGCAGGTCACTATTATGGGGGCACTGTGGATGTTATGGGGTTACTGTGCAGGTCACTGTTATGGGGGCACTGTGTATGTTATGGGGTTACTGTGCAGGTCACTGTTATGGGGGCACTGTTGATGTTATGGGGTTACTGTGCAGGTCACTATTATGGGGGCACTGTGGATGTTATGGGGTTACTGTGCAGGTCACTGTTATGGGGGCACTGATGATGTTATGGGGTTACTGTGCAGGTCACTATTATGGGGGCACTGTGGATGTTATGGGGTTACTGTGCAGGTCACTGCTATGGGGGCACTGTGGATGTTATAGGGTTACTGTGTAGGTCACTGTTATGGGGGCACTGTGGATGTTATGGGGTTACTGTGCAGGTCACTGTTATGGGGGCACTGTGGATGTTATGGGGTTACTGTGCAGCTCACTGTTATGGGGTCACTGTGGATGTTATGGGGTTACTGTGCAGGTCACTGTTATGGGGGCACTGTGGATGTTATGGGGTTACTGTGCAGGTCACTATTATGGGGGCACTGTGTATGTTATGGGGTTACTGTGCAGGTCACTATTATGGGGGCACTGTGTATGTTATGGGGTTACTGTGCAGGTCACTATTATGGGGGCACTGTGGATGTTATGGGGTTACTGTGCAGGTCACTGTTATGGGGGCACTGTGAATGTTATGGGGTTACTGTGCAGGTCACTGTTATGGGGTCACTGTGGATGTTATGGGGTTACTGTGCAGGTCACTGTTATGGGGGCACTGTGGATGTTATGGGGTTACTGTGCAGGTCACTATTATGGGGGCACTGTGTATGTTATGGGGTTACTGTGCAGGTCACTATTATGGGGGCACTGTGTATGTTATGGGGTTACTGTGCAGGTCACTGTTATGGGGGCACTGTGGATGTTATGGGGTTACTGTGCAGGTCACTATTATGGGGGCACTGTGGATGTTATGGGGTTACTGTGCAGGTCACTGTTATGGGGGCACTGTGGATATTATAGGGTTACTGTGCAGGTCACTGTTATGGGGGCACTGTGGATGTTATAGGGTTACTGTTCAGGTCACTGCTATGGGGGCACTGTGGATGTTATGGGGTTACTGTGCAGGTCACTGTTATGGGGGCACTGTGGATGTTATGGGGTTACTGTGCAGGTCACTGTTATGGGGGCACTGTGTATGTTATGGGGTTACTGTGCAGGTCACTGTTATGGGGGCACTGTGGATGTTATGGGGTTACTGTGCAGGTCACTATTATGGGGGCGCTGTGGATGTTATGGGGTTACTGTGCAGGTCACTGTTATGGGGTCACTGTGGATCTTATAGGGTTACTGTGCAGGTCACTGTTATGGGGGCACTGTGTATGTTATGGGGTTACTGTGCAGGTCACTATTATGGGGGTGCTGTGGATGTTATGGGGTTACTGTGCAGGTCACTGTTATGGGAGCACTGTGGATGTTATGGGGTTACTGTGCAGGTCACTGTTATGGGGGCACTGTGGATGTTATAGGGTTACTGTGCAGGTCACTGTTATGGGGTCACTGTGGATGTTATGGGGTTACTGTGCAGGTCACTGTTATGGGGGCACTGTGGATGTTATAGGGTTACTGTGCAGGTCACTATTATGGGGGCACTGTGGATGTTATAGGGTTACTGTGCAGGTCACTGTTATGGGGGCACTGTGGATGTTATGGGGTTACTGTGCAGGTCACTATTATGGGGGCACTGTGGATGTTATGGGGTTACTGTGCAGGTCACTATTATGGGGTCACTGTGGATGTTATGGGGTTACTGTGCAGGTCACTGTTATGGGGTCACTGTGGATCTTATAGGCTTACTGTGCAGGTCACTGTTATGGGGGCACTGTGGATGTTATAGGGTTACTGTGCAGGTCACTGTTATGGGGGCACTGTGTATGTTATGGGGTTACTGTGCAGGTCACTGCTATGGGGTCACTGTGGATTTTATAGGGTTACTGTGCAGGTCACTATTATGGGGTCACTGTGGATGTTATGGGGTTACTGTGCAGGTCACTGTTATGGGGGCACTGTGGATGTTATAGGGTTACTGTGCAGGTCACTGTTATGGGGGCACTGTGGATTTTATAGGGTTACTGTGCAGGTCACTATTATGGGGTCACTGTGGATGTTATGGGGTTACTGTGCAGGTCACTGTTATGGGGGCACTGTGGATGTTATAGGGTTACTGTGCAGGTCACTGTTATGGGGGCACTGTGGATGTTATGGGGTTACTGTGCAGGTCACTGTTATGGGGGCACTGTGGATGTTATAGGGTTACTGTGCAGGTCACTGTTATGGGGGCACTGTGGATGTTATGGGGTTACTGTGCAGGTCACTGTTATGGGGGCACTGTGGATGTTATGGGGTTACTGTGCAGGTCACTGTTATGGGGGCACTGTGGATGTTATAGGGTTACTGTGCAGGTCACTGTTATGGGGGCACTGTGGATGTTATGGGGTTACTGTGCAGGTCACTGTTATGGGGGCACTGTGGATGTTATGGGGTTACTGTGCAGGTCACTGTTATGGGGGCACTGTGTATGTTATGGGGTTACTGTGCAGGTCACTGTTATGGGGGCGCTGTGGATGTTATGGGGGCACTGTGCAGGTCACTGTTATGGGGGCACTGTGTATGTTATGGGGTTACTGTGCAGGTCACTGTTATGGGGTCACTGTGGATGTTATGGGGTTACTGTGCAGGTCACTGTTATGGGGTCACTGTGGATGTTATGGGGTTACTGTGCAGGTCACTGTTATGGGGGCACTGTGTATGTTATGGGGTTACTGTGCAGGTCACTGTTATGGGGTCACTGTGGATGTTATGGGGTTACTGTGCAGGTCACTGTTATGGGGTCACTGTGGATCTTATAGGGTTACTGTGCAGGTCACTGTTATGGGGGCACTGTGGATGTTATAGGGTTACTGTGCAGGTCACTGTTATGGGGGCACTGTGTATGTTATGGGGTTACTGTGCAGGTCACTGTTATGTGGGCACTGTGGATGTTATGGGGTTACTGTGCAGGTCACTGTTATGGGGGCACTGTGGATGTTATGGGGTTACTGTGCAGGTCACTGTTATGGGGGCACTGTGGATGTTATGGGGTTACTGTGCAGGTCACTGTTATGGGGTCACTGTGGATCTTATAGGGTTACTGTGCAGGTCACTGTTATGGGGTCACTGTGGATGTTATGGGGTTACTGTGCAGGTCACTGTTATGGGGTCACTGTGTATGTTATGGGGTTACTGTGCAGGTCACTATTATGGGGGCACTGTGTATGTTATGGGGTTACTGTGCAGGTCACTGTTATGTGGGCACTGTGGATGTTATGGGGTTACTGTGCAGGTCACTGTTATGGGGGCACTGTGGATGTTATGGGGTTACTGTGCAGGTCACTGTTATGGGGTCACTGTGGATGTTATGGGGTTACTGTTCAGGTCACTATTATGGGGGCACTGTGGATGTTATGGGGTTACTGTGCAGGTCACTGTTATGGGGTCACTGTGGATGTTATGGGGTTACTGTGCAGGTCACTGTTATGGGGGCACTGTGTATGTTATGGGGTTACTGTGCAGGTCACTTTTATGGGGGCACTGTGGATGTTATAGGGTTACTGTGCAGGTCACTGTTATGGGGTCACTGTGGATGTTATAGGGTTACTGTGCAGGTCACTGTTATGGGGGCACTGTGGATGTTATGGGGTTACTGTGCAGGTCACTGTTATGGGGTCACTGTGTATGTTATGGGGTTACTGTGCAGGTCACTATTATGGGGGCGCTGTGGATCTTATGGGGTTACTGTGCAGGTCACTGTTATGGGGGCACTGTGGATGTTATGGGGTTACTGTGCAGGTTACTGTTATGGGGGCACTGTGTATGTTATGGGGTTACTGTGCAGGTCACTATTATGGGGGCGCTGTGGATCTTATGGGGTTACTGTGCAGGTCACTATTATGGGGGCACTGTGTATGTTATGGGGTTACTGTGCAGGTCACTGTTATGGGGGCACTGTGGATGTTATGGGGTTACTGTGCAGGTCACTGTTATGGGGGCACTGTGGATGTTATGGGGGCACCGTGACTATCACTGTTATGGGGGCACTGTGGATGTTATGGGGTTACTGTGCAGGTCACTGTTATGGGGGCACTGTGTATGTTATGGGGTTACTGTGCAGGTCACTGTTATGGGGGCACTGTGGATGTTATAGGGTTACTGTGCAGGTCACTGTTATGGGGGCACTGTGTATGTTATGGGGTTACTGTGCAGGTCACTGTTATGGGGGCACTGTGGATGTTATGGGGTTACTGTGCAGGTCACTGTTATGGGGGCACTGTGGATGTTATGGGGTCACTCTGCAGGTCACTATTATGGGGGCGCTGTGTATGTTATGGGGTTACTGTGCAGGTCACTGTTATGGGGGCACTGTGAATGTTATGGGGTTACTGTGCAGGTCACTATTATGGGGGCACTGTGAATGTTATGGAGTTACTGTGCAGGTCACTGTTATGGGGGCACTGTGGATGTTATAGGGTTACTGTGCAGGTCACTATTATGGGGGCACTGTGAATGTTATGGGGTTACTGTGCAGGTCACTGTTATGGGGGCACTGTGGATGTTATGGAGTCACTCTGCAGGTCACTGTTATGGGGGCACTGTGAATGTTATGGGCTTACTGTGCAGGTCACTGTTATGGGGTCACTGTGGATCTTATAGGGTTACTGTGCAGGTCACTGTTATGGGGGCACTGTGAATGTTATGGGCTTACTGTGCAGGTCACTGTTATGGGGGCACTGTGGATGTTATGGGGTTACTGTGCAGGTCACTGTTATGGCGGCACTGTGGATGTTATGGGGTTACTGTGCAGGTCACTATTATGGGGGCACTGTGTATGTTATGGGGTTACTGTGCAGGTCACTGTTATGGGGGCACTGTGGATGTTATAGGGTTACTGTGCAGGTCACTGTTATGGGGTCACTGTGGATGTTATGGGGTTACTGTGCAGGTCACTGTTATGGGGGCACTGTTGATGTTATAGGGTTACTGTGCAGGTCACTGTTATGGGGGCGCTGTGGATCTTATAGGGTTACTGTGCAGGTCACTGTTATGGGGGCACTGTGGATGTTATGGGGTTACTGTGCAGGTCACTGTTATGGGGGCACTGTGGATCTTATAGGGTTACTGTGCAGGTCACTGTTATGGGGGCACTGTGTATGTTATGGGGTTACTGTGCAGGTCACTATTATGGGGGCACTGTGTATGTTATGGGGTTACTGTGCAGGTCACTGTTATGGGGGCACTGTGTATGTTATGGGGTTACTGTGCAGGTCACTGTTATGGGGGGCACTGTGGATGTTATAGGGTTACTGTGCAGGTCACTATTATGGGGGCACTGTGTATGTTATGGGGTTACTGTGCAGGTCACTGTTATGGGGGCACTGTGGATGTTATGGGGTTACTGTGCAGGTCACTGCTATGGGGGCACTGTGTATGTTATGGGGTTACTGTGCAGGTCACTGTTATGGGGGCACTGTGTATGTTATGGGGTTACTGTGCAGGTCACTGTTATGGGGGCACTGTGGATGTTATAGGGTTACTGTGCAGGTCACTATTATGGGGGCACTGTGGATGTTATGGGGTTACTGTGCAGGTCACTGTTATGGGGTCACTGTGGATGTTATGGGGTTACTGTGCAGGTCACTGCTATGGGGGCACTGTGGATGTTATGGGGTTACTGTGCAGGTCACTGTTATGGGGGCACTGTTGATGTTATGGGGTTACTGTGCAGGTCACTATTATGGGGGCACTGTGGATGTTATGGGGTTACTGTGCAGGTCACTGTTATGGGGGCACTGTGGATGTTATGGGGTTACTGTGCATGTCACTATTATGGGGGCACTGTGGATGTTATGGGGTTACTGTGCAGGTCACTATTATGGGGGCACTGTGGATGTTATGGGGTCACTGTGCAGGTCACTGTTATGGGGGCACTGCGGATGTTATGGGGTTACTGTGCAGGTCACTATTATGGGGGCACTGTGGATGTTATGGGGGCACTGTGTATGTTATGGGGTTACTGTGCAGGTCACTGTTATGGGGGCACTGTGGATGTTATGGGGTTACTGTGCAGGTCACTATTATGGGGGCACTGTGGATGTTATGGGGTTACTGTGCAGGTCACTGTTATGGGGGCACTGATGATGTTATGGGGTTACTGTGCAGGTCACTGTTATGGGGGCACTGTGGATGTTATGGGGTTACTGTGCAGGTCACTGCTATGGGGGCACTGTGGATGTTATAGGGTTACTGTGTAGGTCACTGTTATGGGGGCACTGTGGATGTTATGGGGTTACTGTGCAGGTCACTGTTATGGGGGCACTGTGGATGTTATGGGGTTACTGTGCAGGTCACTGTTATGGGGTCACTGTGGATGTTATGGGGTTACTGTGCAGGTCACTGTTATGGGGTTACTGTGCAGGTCACTGTTATGGGGGCACTGTGGATGTTATAGGGTTACTGTGCAGGTCACTGTTATGGGGGCACTGTGGATGTTATAGGGTTACTGTGCAGGTCACTGTTATGGGGGCACTGTGGATGTTATGGGGTTACTGTGCAGGTCACTATTATGGGGGCACTGTGGATGTTATGGGGTTACTGTGCAGGTCACTGTTATGGGGGCACTGTGTATGTTATGGGGTTACTGTGCAGGTCACTGTTATGGGGGCACTGTTGATGTTATGGGGTTACTGTGCAGGTCACTATTATGGGGGCACTGTGGATGTTATGGGGTTACTGTGCAGGTCACTGTTATGGGGGCACTGATGATGTTATGGGGTTACTGTGCAGGTCACTATTATGGGGGCACTGTGGATGTTATGGGGTTACTGTGCAGGTCACTGTTATGGGGTCACTGTGGATGTTATGGGGTTACTGTGCAGGTCACTGTTATGGGGGCACTGTGGATGTTATGGGGTTACTGTGCAGGTCACTGTTATGGGGTCACTGTGGATGTTATGGGGTTACTGTGCAGGTCACTATTATGGGGGCACTGTGTATGTTATGGGGTTACTGTGCAGGTCACTATTATGGGGGCACTGTGGATGTTATGGGGTTACTGTGCAGGTCACTGTTATGGGGGCACTGTGTATGTTATGGGGTTACTGTGCAGGTCACTGTTATGGGGGCACTGTTGATGTTATGGGGTTACTGTGCAGGTCACTATTATGGGGGCACTGTGGATGTTATGGGGTTACTGTGCAGGTCACTGTTATGGGGGCACTGATGATGTTATGGGGTTACTGTGCAGGTCACTATTATGGGGGCACTGTGGATGTTATGGGGTTACTGTGCAGGTCACTGCTATGGGGGCACTGTGGATGTTATAGGGTTACTGTGTAGGTCACTGTTATGGGGGCACTGTGGATGTTATGGGGTTACTGTGCAGGTCACTGTTATGGGGGCACTGTGGATGTTATGGGGTTACTGTGCAGCTCACTGTTATGGGGTCACTGTGGATGTTATGGGGTTACTGTGCAGGTCACTGTTATGGGGGCACTGTGGATGTTATGGGGTTACTGTGCAGGTCACTATTATGGGGGCACTGTGTATGTTATGGGGTTACTGTGCAGGTCACTATTATGGGGGCACTGTGTATGTTATGGGGTTACTGTGCAGGTCACTGTTATGGGGGCACTGTGGATGTTATGGGGTTACTGTGCAGGTCACTATTATGGGGGCACTGTGGATGTTATGGGGTTACTGTGCAGGTCACTGTTATGGGGGCACTGTGGATATTATAGGGTTACTGTGCAGGTCACTGTTATGGGGGCACTGTGGATGTTATAGGGTTACTGTTCAGGTCACTGCTATGGGGGCACTGTGGATGTTATGGGGTTACTGTGCAGGTCACTGTTATGGGGGCACTGTGGATGTTATGGGGTTACTGTGCAGGTCACTGTTATGGGGGCACTGTGTATGTTATGGGGTTACTGTGCAGGTCACTGTTATGGGGGCACTGTGGATGTTATGGGGTTACTGTGCAGGTCACTATTATGGGGGCGCTGTGGATGTTATGGGGTTACTGTGCAGGTCACTGTTATGGGGTCACTGTGGATCTTATAGGGTTACTGTGCAGGTCACTGTTATGGGGGCACTGTGTATGTTATGGGGTTACTGTGCAGGTCACTATTATGGGGGTGCTGTGGATGTTATGGGGTTACTGTGCAGGTCACTGTTATGGGAGCACTGTGGATGTTATGGGGTTACTGTGCAGGTCACTGTTATGGGGGCACTGTGGATGTTATAGGGTTACTGTGCAGGTCACTGTTATGGGGTCACTGTGGATGTTATGGGGTTACTGTGCAGGTCACTGTTATGGGGGCACTGTGGATGTTATAGGGTTACTGTGCAGGTCACTATTATGGGGGCACTGTGGATGTTATAGGGTTACTGTGCAGGTCACTGTTATGGGGGCACTGTGGATGTTATGGGGTTACTGTGCAGGTCACTATTATGGGGGCACTGTGGATGTTATGGGGTTACTGTGCAGGTCACTATTATGGGGTCACTGTGGATGTTATGGGGTTACTGTGCAGGTCACTGTTATGGGGTCACTGTGGATCTTATAGGGTTACTGTGCAGGTCACTATTATGGAGGCACTGTGGATGTTATGGGCTTACTGTGCAGGTCACTGTTATGGGGGCACTGTGGATGTTATAGGGTTACTGTGCAGGTCACTGTTATGGGGGCACTGTGTATGTTATGGGGTTACTGTGCAGGTCACTGCTATGGGGTCACTGTGGATTTTATAGGGTTACTGTGCAGGTCACTATTATGGGGTCACTGTGGATGTTATGGGGTTACTGTGCAGGTCACTGTTATGGGGGCACTGTGGATGTTATAGGGTTACTGTGCAGGTCACTGTTATGGGGGCACTGTGGATTTTATAGGGTTACTGTGCAGGTCACTATTATGGGGTCACTGTGGATGTTATGGGGTTACTGTGCAGGTCACTGTTATGGGGGCACTGTGGATGTTATAGGGTTACTGTGCAGGTCACTGTTATGGGGGCACTGTGGATGTTATGGGGTTACTGTGCAGGTCACTGTTATGGGGGCACTGTGGATGTTATAGGGTTACTGTGCAGGTCACTGTTATGGGGGCACTGTGGATGTTATGGGGTTACTGTGCAGGTCACTGTTATGGGGGCACTGTGGATGTTATGGGGTTACTGTGCAGGTCACTGTTATGGGGGCACTGTGGATGTTATAGGGTTACTGTGCAGGTCACTGTTATGGGGGCACTGTGGATGTTATGGGGTTACTGTGCAGGTCACTGTTATGGGGGCACTGTGGATGTTATGGGGTTACTGTGCAGGTCACTGTTATGGGGGCACTGTGTATGTTATGGGGTTACTGTGCAGGTCACTGTTATGGGGGCGCTGTGGATGTTATGGGGGCACTGTGCAGGTCACTGTTATGGGGGCACTGTGTATGTTATGGGGTTACTGTGCAGGTCACTGTTATGGGGTCACTGTGGATGTTATGGGGTTACTGTGCAGGTCACTGTTATGGGGTCACTGTGGATGTTATGGGGTTACTGTGCAGGTCACTGTTATGGGGGCACTGTGTATGTTATGGGGTTACTGTGCAGGTCACTGTTATGGGGTCACTGTGGATGTTATGGGGTTACTGTGCAGGTCACTGTTATGGGGTCACTGTGGATCTTATAGGGTTACTGTGCAGGTCACTGTTATGGGGGCACTGTGGATGTTATAGGGTTACTGTGCAGGTCACTGTTATGGGGGCACTGTGTATGTTATGGGGTTACTGTGCAGGTCACTGTTATGTGGGCACTGTGGATGTTATGGGGTTACTGTGCAGGTCACTGTTATGGGGGCACTGTGGATGTTATGGGGTTACTGTGCAGGTCACTGTTATGGGGGCACTGTGGATGTTATGGGGTTACTGTGCGGGTCACTATTATGGGGGCACTGTGTATGTTATGGGGTTACTGTGCAGGTCACTGTTATGGGGGCACTGTGGATGTTATGGGGTTACTGTTCAGGTCACTATTATGGGGGCACTGTGTATGTTATGGGGTTACTGTGCAGGTCACTGTTATGGGGGCACTGTGTATGTTATGGGGTTACTGTGCAGGTCACTGTTATGTGGGCACTGTGAATGTTATGGGGTTACTGTGCAGGTCACTGTTATGGGGGCACTGTGGATGTTATAGGGTTACTGTGCAGGTCACTGTTATGGGGGCACTGTGGATGTTATGGGGTCACTGTGCAGGTCACTGTTATGGGGGCACTGTGGATGTTATGGGGTTACTGTGCAGGTCACTGTTATGGGGGCACTGTGAATGTTATGGGGTTACTGTGCAGGTCACTATTATGGGGGCGCTGTGTATGTTATGGGGTTACTGTGCAGGTCACTGCTATGGGGGCACTGTGGATGTTATGGGGTTACTGTGCAGGTCACTGTTATGGGGGCACTGTGGATGTTATGGGGTTACTGTGCAGGTCACTGTTATGGGGGCACTGTGGATGTTATGGGGTTACTGTGCAGGTCACTGTTATGGGGGCACTGTGTATGTTATGGGGTTACTGTGCAGGTCACTGTTATGGGGGCACTGTGGATGTTATGGGGTTACTGTGCAGGTCACTGTTATGGGGTCACTGTGGATCTTATAGGGTTACTGTGCAGGTCACTGTTATGGGGTCACTGTGGATCTTATAGGGTTACTGTGCAGGTCACTGTTATGGGGTCACTGTGGATCTTATAGGGTTACTGTGCAGGTCACTGTTATGGGGGCACTGTGGATTTTATAGGGTTACTGTGCAGGTAACTATTATGGGGGCACTGTGTATGTTATGGGGTTACTGTGCAGGTCACTGTTATGGGGGCACTGTGTATGTTATGGGGTTACTGTGCAGGTCACTGTTATGGGGTCACTGTGTATGTTATAGGGTTACTGTGCAGGTCACTGTTATGGGGGCACTGTGTATGTTATGGGGTTACTGTGCAGGTCACTGTTATGGGGGCACTGTGTATGTTATAGGGTTACTGTGCAGGTCACTGTTATGGGGGCACTGTGTATGTTATGGGGTTACTGTGCAGGTCACTGTTATGGGGGCACTGTGTATGTTATGGGGTTACTGTGCAGGTCACTGTTATGGGGGCGCTGTGGATGTTATGGGGTTACTGTGCAGGTCACTGTTATGGGGGCACTGTGTATGTTATGGGGTTACTGTGCAGGTCACTATTATGGGGGCACTGTGTATGTTATGGGGTTACTGTGCAGGTCACTGTTATGGGGGCACTGTGTATGTTATGGGGTTACTGTGCAGGTCACTATTATGGGGGCACTGTGGATCTTATAGGGTTACTGTGCAGGTCACTGTTATGGGGTCACTGTGGATCTTATAGGGTTACTGTGCAGGTCACTGTTATGGGGTCACTGTGGATGTTATGGGGTTACTGTGCAGGTCACTGTTATGGGGTCACTGTGGATGTTATGGGGTTACTGTGCAGGTCACTATTATGGGAGCACTGTGGATGTTATAGGGTTACTGTGCAGGTCACAGTTATGGGGGCACTGTGGATGTTATGGGGTTACTGTGCAGGTCACTGTTATGGGGGCACTGTGGATCTTATAGGGTTACTGTTCAGGCCACTGTTATGTGGGCACTGTGGATGTTATAGGGTTACTGTGCAGGTCACTGTTATGGGGGCACTGTGGATGTTATGGGGTTACTGTGCAGGTCACTGTTATGGGGGCACTGTGTATGTTATGGGGTTACTGTGCAGGTCACTATTATGGGGGCACTGTGGATGTTATGGGGTTACTGTGCAGGTCACTGTTATGGGGGCACTGTTGATGTTATGGGGTTACTGTGCAGGTCACTGTTATGGGGGCGCTGTGGATGTTATAGGGTTACTGTGCAGGTCACTATTATGGGGTCACTGTGGATGTTATGGGGTTACTGTGCAGGTCACTATTATGGGGGCACTGTGGATGTTATAGGGTTACTGTGCAGGTCACTATTATGGGGGCACTGTGGATGTTATGGGGGCACTGTGGATGTTATAGGGTTACTGTGCAGGTCACTGTTATGGGGGCACTGTGGATGTTATGGGGTTACTGTGCAGGTCACTGTTATGGGGGCACTGTGTATGTTATGGGGTTACTGTGCAGGTCACTGTTATGGGGGCACTGTGGATGTTATAGGGTTACTGTGCAGGTCACTGTTATGGGGGCACTGTGTATGTTATGGGGTTACTGTGCAGGTCACTGTTATGGGGGCACTGTGGATGTTATGGGGTTACTGTGCAGGTCACTGTTATGGGGGCACTGTGGATGTTATGGGGTCACTCTGCAGGTCACTATTATGGGGGCGCTGTGTATGTTATGGGGTTACTGTGCAGGTCACTGTTATGGGGGCACTGTGAATGTTATGGGGTTACTGTGCAGGTCACTATTATGGGGGCACTGTGAATGTTATGGAGTTACTGTGCAGGTCACTGTTATGGGGGCACTGTGGATGTTATAGGGTTACTGTGCAGGTCACTATTATGGGGGCACTGTGAATGTTATGGGGTTACTGTGCAGGTCACTGTTATGGGGGCACTGTGGATGTTATGGAGTCACTCTGCAGGTCACTGTTATGGGGGCACTGTGAATGTTATGGGCTTACTGTGCAGGTCACTGTTATGGGGTCACTGTGGATCTTATAGGGTTACTGTGCAGGTCACTGTTATGGGGGCACTGTGAATGTTATGGGCTTACTGTGCAGGTCACTGTTATGGGGGCACTGTGGATGTTATGGGGTTACTGTGCAGGTCACTGTTATGGCGGCACTGTGGATGTTATGGGGTTACTGTGCAGGTCACTATTATGGGGGCACTGTGTATGTTATGGGGTTACTGTGCAGGTCACTGTTATGGGGGCACTGTGGATGTTATAGGGTTACTGTGCAGGTCACTGTTATGGGGGCGCTGTGGATGTTATGGAGTTACTGTGCAGGTCACTGTTATGGGGGCACTGTTGATGTTATAGGGTTACTGTGCAGGTCACTGTTATGGGGGCGCTGTGGATCTTATAGGGTTACTGTGCAGGTCACTGTTATGGGGGCACTGTGGATGTTATGGGGTTACTGTGCAGGTCACTGTTATGGGGGCACTGTGGATCTTATAGGGTTACTGTGCAGGTCACTGTTATGGGGGCACTGTGTATGTTATGGGGTTACTGTGCAGGTCACTATTATGGGGGCACTGTGTATGTTATGGGGTTACTGTGCAGGTCACTGTTATGGGGGCACTGTGTATGTTATGGGGTTACTGTGCAGGTCACTGTTATGGGGGGCACTGTGGATGTTATAGGGTTACTGTGCAGGTCACTATTATGGGGGCACTGTGTATGTTATGGGGTTACTGTGCAGGTCACTGTTATGGGGGCACTGTGGATGTTATGGGGTTACTGTGCAGGTCACTGCTATGGGGGCACTGTGTATGTTATGGGGTTACTGTGCAGGTCACTGTTATGGGGGCACTGTGTATGTTATGGGGTTACTGTGCAGGTCACTGTTATGGGGGCACTGTGGATGTTATAGGGTTACTGTGCAGGTCACTATTATGGGGGCACTGTGGATGTTATGGGGTTACTGTGCAGGTCACTGTTATGGGGTCACTGTGGATGTTATGGGGTTACTGTGCAGGTCACTGTTATGGGGGCACTGTTGATGTTATGGGGTTACTGTGCAGGTCACTATTATGGGGGCACTGTGGATGTTATGGGGTTACTGTGCAGGTCACTGTTATGGGGGCACTGTGGATGTTATGGGGTTACTGTGCATGTCACTATTATGGGGGCACTGTGGATGTTATGGGGTTACTGTGCAGGTCACTATTATGGGGGCACTGTGGATGTTATGGGGTCACTGTGCAGGTCACTGTTATGGGGGCACTGCGGATGTTATGGGGTTACTGTGCAGGTCACTATTATGGGGGCACTGTGGATGTTATGGGGGCACTGTGTATGTTATGGGGTTACTGTGCAGGTCACTGTTATGGGGGCACTGTGGATGTTATGGGGTTACTGTGCAGGTCACTATTATGGGGGCACTGTGGATGTTATGGGGTTACTGTGCAGGTCACTGTTATGGGGGCACTGATGATGTTATGGGGTTACTGTGCAGGTCACTATTATGGGGGCACTGTGGATGTTATGGGGTTACTGTGCAGGTCACTGCTATGGGGGCACTGTGGATGTTATAGGGTTACTGTGTAGGTCACTGTTATGGGGGCACTGTGGATGTTATGGGGTTACTGTGCAGGTCACTGTTATGGGGGCACTGTGGATGTTATGGGGTTACTGTGCAGGTCACTGTTATGGGGTCACTGTGGATGTTATGGGGTTACTGTGCAGGTCACTGTTATGGGGTTACTGTGCAGGTCACTGTTATGGGGGCACTGTGGATGTTATAGGGTTACTGTGCAGGTCACTGTTATGGGGGCACTGTGGATGTTATAGGGTTACTGTGCAGGTCACTGTTATGGGGGCACTGTGGATGTTATGGGGTTACTGTGCAGGTCACTATTATGGGGGTACTGTGGATGTTATGGGGTTACTGTGCAGGTCACTGTTATGGGGGCACTGTGTATGTTATGGGGTTACTGTGCAGGTCACTGTTATGGGGGCACTGTTGATGTTATGGGGTTACTGTGCAGGTCACTATTATGGGGGCACTGTGGATGTTATGGGGTTACTGTGCAGGTCACTGTTATGGGGGCACTGATGATGTTATGGGGTTACTGTGCAGGTCACTATTATGGGGGCACTGTGGATGTTATGGGGTTACTGTGCAGGTCACTGTTATGGGGTCACTGTGGATGTTATGGGGTTACTGTGCAGGTCACTGTTATGGGGGCACTGTGGATGTTATGGGGTTACTGTGCAGGTCACTGTTATGGGGTCACTGTGGATGTTATGGGGTTACTGTGCAGGTCACTATTATGGGGGCACTGTGTATGTTATGGGGTTACTGTGCAGGTCACTATTATGGGGGCACTGTGGATGTTATGGGGTTACTGTGCAGGTCACTGTTATGGGGGCACTGTGTATGTTATGGGGTTACTGTGCAGGTCACTGTTATGGGGGCACTGTTGATGTTATGGGGTTACTGTGCAGGTCACTATTATGGGGGCACTGTGGATGTTATGGGGTTACTGTGCAGGTCACTGTTATGGGGGCACTGATGATGTTATGGGGTTACTGTGCAGGTCACTATTATGGGGGCACTGTGGATGTTATGGGGTTACTGTGCAGGTCACTGCTATGGGGGCACTGTGGATGTTATAGGGTTACTGTGTAGGTCACTGTTATGGGGGCACTGTGGATGTTATGGGGTTACTGTGCAGGTCACTGTTATGGGGGCACTGTGGATGTTATGGGGTTACTGTGCAGCTCACTGTTATGGGGTCACTGTGGATGTTATGGGGTTACTGTGCAGGTCACTGTTATGGGGGCACTGTGGATGTTATGGGGTTACTGTGCAGGTCACTATTATGGGGGCACTGTGTATGTTATGGGGTTACTGTGCAGGTCACTATTATGGGGGCACTGTGTATGTTATGGGGTTACTGTGCAGGTCACTATTATGGGGGCACTGTGGATGTTATGGGGTTACTGTGCAGGTCACTGTTATGGGGGCACTGTGAATGTTATGGGGTTACTGTGCAGGTCACTGTTATGGGGTCACTGTGGATGTTATGGGGTTACTGTGCAGGTCACTGTTATGGGGGCACTGTGGATGTTATGGGGTTACTGTGCAGGTCACTATTATGGGGGCACTGTGTATGTTATGGGGTTACTGTGCAGGTCACTATTATGGGGGCACTGTGTATGTTATGGGGTTACTGTGCAGGTCACTGTTATGGGGGCACTGTGGATGTTATGGGGTTACTGTGCAGGTCACTATTATGGGGGCACTGTGGATGTTATGGGGTTACTGTGCAGGTCACTGTTATGGGGGCACTGTGGATATTATAGGGTTACTGTGCAGGTCACTGTTATGGGGGCACTGTGGATGTTATAGGGTTACTGTTCAGGTCACTGCTATGGGGGCACTGTGGATGTTATGGGGTTACTGTGCAGGTCACTGTTATGGGGGCACTGTGTATGTTATGGGGTTACTGTGCAGGTCACTGTTATGGGGGCACTGTGGATGTTATGGGGTTACTGTGCAGGTCACTATTATGGGGGCGCTGTGGATGTTATGGGGTTACTGTGCAGGTCACTGTTATGGGGTCACTGTGGATCTTATAGGGTTACTGTGCAGGTCACTGTTATGGGGGCACTGTGTATGTTATGGGGTTACTGTGCAGGTCACTATTATGGGGGTGCTGTGGATGTTATGGGGTTACTGTGCAGGTCACTGTTATGGGAGCACTGTGGATGTTATGGGGTTACTGTGCAGGTCACTGTTATGGGGGCACTGTGGATGTTATAGGGTTACTGTGCAGGTCACTGTTATGGGGTCACTGTGGATGTTATGGGGTTACTGTGCAGGTCACTGTTATGGGGGCACTGTGGATGTTATAGGGTTACTGTGCAGGTCACTATTATGGGGGCACTGTGGATGTTATAGGGTTACTGTGCAGGTCACTGTTATGGGGGCACTGTGGATGTTATGGGGTTACTGTGCAGGTCACTATTATGGGGGCACTGTGGATGTTATGGGGTTACTGTGCAGGTCACTATTATGGGGTCACTGTGGATGTTATGGGGTTACTGTGCAGGTCACTGTTATGGGGTCACTGTGGATCTTATAGGCTTACTGTGCAGGTCACTGTTATGGGGGCACTGTGGATGTTATAGGGTTACTGTGCAGGTCACTGTTATGGGGGCACTGTGTATGTTATGGGGTTACTGTGCAGGTCACTGCTATGGGGTCACTGTGGATTTTATAGGGTTACTGTGCAGGTCACTATTATGGGGTCACTGTGGATGTTATGGGGTTACTGTGCAGGTCACTGTTATGGGGGCACTGTGGATGTTATAGGGTTACTGTGCAGGTCACTGTTATGGGGGCACTGTGGATTTTATAGGGTTACTGTGCAGGTCACTATTATGGGGTCACTGTGGATGTTATGGGGTTACTGTGCAGGTCACTGTTATGGGGGCACTGTGGATGTTATAGGGTTACTGTGCAGGTCACTGTTATGGGGGCACTGTGGATGTTATGGGGTTACTGTGCAGGTCACTGTTATGGGGGCACTGTGGATGTTATAGGGTTACTGTGCAGGTCACTGTTATGGGGGCACTGTGGATGTTATGGGGTTACTGTGCAGGTCACTGTTATGGGGGCACTGTGGATGTTATGGGGTTACTGTGCAGGTCACTGTTATGGGGGCACTGTGGATGTTATAGGGTTACTGTGCAGGTCACTGTTATGGGGGCACTGTGGATGTTATGGGGTTACTGTGCAGGTCACTGTTATGGGGGCACTGTGGATGTTATGGGGTTACTGTGCAGGTCACTGTTATGGGGGCACTGTGTATGTTATGGGGTTACTGTGCAGGTCACTGTTATGGGGGCGCTGTGGATGTTATGGGGGCACTGTGCAGGTCACTGTTATGGGGGCACTGTGTATGTTATGGGGTTACTGTGCAGGTCACTGTTATGGGGTCACTGTGGATGTTATGGGGTTACTGTGCAGGTCACTGTTATGGGGTCACTGTGGATGTTATGGGGTTACTGTGCAGGTCACTGTTATGGGGGCACTGTGTATGTTATGGGGTTACTGTGCAGGTCACTGTTATGGGGTCACTGTGGATGTTATGGGGTTACTGTGCAGGTCACTGTTATGGGGTCACTGTGGATCTTATAGGGTTACTGTGCAGGTCACTGTTATGGGGGCACTGTGGATGTTATAGGGTTACTGTGCAGGTCACTGTTATGGGGGCACTGTGTATGTTATGGGGTTACTGTGCAGGTCACTGTTATGTGGGCACTGTGGATGTTATGGGGTTACTGTGCAGGTCACTGTTATGGGGGCACTGTGGATGTTATGGGGTTACTGTGCAGGTCACTGTTATGGGGGCACTGTGGATGTTATGGGGTTACTGTGCAGGTCACTGTTATGGGGTCACTGTGGATCTTATAGGGTTACTGTGCAGGTCACTGTTATGGGGTCACTGTGGATGTTATGGGGTTACTGTGCAGGTCACTGTTATGGGGTCACTGTGTATGTTATGGGGTTACTGTGCAGGTCACTATTATGGGGGCACTGTGTATGTTATGGGGTTACTGTGCAGGTCACTGTTATGTGGGCACTGTGGATGTTATGGGGTTACTGTGCAGGTCACTGTTATGGGGGCACTGTGGATGTTATGGGGTTACTGTGCAGGTCACTGTTATGGGGTCACTGTGGATGTTATGGGGTTACTGTTCAGGTCACTATTATGGGGGCACTGTGGATGTTATGGGGTTACTGTGCAGGTCACTGTTATGGGGTCACTGTGGATGTTATGGGGTTACTGTGCAGGTCACTGTTATGGGGGCACTGTGTATGTTATGGGGTTACTGTGCAGGTCACTTTTATGGGGGCACTGTGGATGTTATAGGGTTACTGTGCAGGTCACTGTTATGGGGTCACTGTGGATGTTATAGGGTTACTGTGCAGGTCACTGTTATGGGGGCACTGTGGATGTTATGGGGTTACTGTGCAGGTCACTGTTATGGGGTCACTGTGTATGTTATGGGGTTACTGTGCAGGTCACTATTATGGGGGCGCTGTGGATCTTATGGGGTTACTGTGCAGGTCACTGTTATGGGGGCACTGTGGATGTTATGGGGTTACTGTGCAGGTTACTGTTATGGGGGCACTGTGTATGTTATGGGGTTACTGTGCAGGTCACTATTATGGGGGCGCTGTGGATCTTATGGGGTTACTGTGCAGGTCACTATTATGGGGGCACTGTGTATGTTATGGGGTTACTGTGCAGGTCACTGTTATGGGGGCACTGTGGATGTTATGGGGTTACTGTGCAGGTCACTGTTATGGGGGCACTGTGGATGTTATGGGGGCACCGTGACTATCACTGTTATGGGGGCACTGTGGATGTTATGGGGTTACTGTGCAGGTCACTGTTATGGGGGCACTGTGTATGTTATGGGGTTACTGTGCAGGTCACTGTTATGGGGGCACTGTGGATGTTATAGGGTTACTGTGCAGGTCACTGTTATGGGGGCACTGTGTATGTTATGGGGTTACTGTGCAGGTCACTGTTATGGGGGCACTGTGGATGTTATGGGGTTACTGTGCAGGTCACTGTTATGGGGGCACTGTGGATGTTATGGGGTCACTCTGCAGGTCACTATTATGGGGGCGCTGTGTATGTTATGGGGTTACTGTGCAGGTCACTGTTATGGGGGCACTGTGAATGTTATGGGGTTACTGTGCAGGTCACTATTATGGGGGCACTGTGAATGTTATGGAGTTACTGTGCAGGTCACTGTTATGGGGGCACTGTGGATGTTATAGGGTTACTGTGCAGGTCACTATTATGGGGGCACTGTGAATGTTATGGGGTTACTGTGCAGGTCACTGTTATGGGGGCACTGTGGATGTTATGGAGTCACTCTGCAGGTCACTGTTATGGGGGCACTGTGAATGTTATGGGCTTACTGTGCAGGTCACTGTTATGGGGTCACTGTGGATCTTATAGGGTTACTGTGCAGGTCACTGTTATGGGGGCACTGTGAATGTTATGGGCTTACTGTGCAGGTCACTGTTATGGGGGCACTGTGGATGTTATGGGGTTACTGTGCAGGTCACTGTTATGGCGGCACTGTGGATGTTATGGGGTTACTGTGCAGGTCACTATTATGGGGGCACTGTGTATGTTATGGGGTTACTGTGCAGGTCACTGTTATGGGGGCACTGTGGATGTTATAGGGTTACTGTGCAGGTCACTGTTATGGGGTCACTGTGGATGTTATGGGGTTACTGTGCAGGTCACTGTTATGGGGGCACTGTTGATGTTATAGGGTTACTGTGCAGGTCACTGTTATGGGGGCGCTGTGGATCTTATAGGGTTACTGTGCAGGTCACTGTTATGGGGGCACTGTGGATGTTATGGGGTTACTGTGCAGGTCACTGTTATGGGGGCACTGTGGATCTTATAGGGTTACTGTGCAGGTCACTGTTATGGGGGCACTGTGTATGTTATGGGGTTACTGTGCAGGTCACTATTATGGGGGCACTGTGTATGTTATGGGGTTACTGTGCAGGTCACTGTTATGGGGGCACTGTGTATGTTATGGGGTTACTGTGCAGGTCACTGTTATGGGGGGCACTGTGGATGTTATAGGGTTACTGTGCAGGTCACTATTATGGGGGCACTGTGTATGTTATGGGGTTACTGTGCAGGTCACTGTTATGGGGGCACTGTGGATGTTATGGGGTTACTGTGCAGGTCACTGCTATGGGGGCACTGTGTATGTTATGGGGTTACTGTGCAGGTCACTGTTATGGGGGCACTGTGTATGTTATGGGGTTACTGTGCAGGTCACTGTTATGGGGGCACTGTGGATGTTATAGGGTTACTGTGCAGGTCACTATTATGGGGGCACTGTGGATGTTATGGGGTTACTGTGCAGGTCACTGTTATGGGGTCACTGTGGATGTTATGGGGTTACTGTGCAGGTCACTGCTATGGGGGCACTGTGGATGTTATGGGGTTACTGTGCAGGTCACTGTTATGGGGGCACTGTTGATGTTATGGGGTTACTGTGCAGGTCACTATTATGGGGGCACTGTGGATGTTATGGGGTTACTGTGCAGGTCACTGTTATGGGGGCACTGTGGATGTTATGGGGTTACTGTGCATGTCACTATTATGGGGGCACTGTGGATGTTATGGGGTTACTGTGCAGGTCACTATTATGGGGGCACTGTGGATGTTATGGGGTCACTGTGCAGGTCACTGTTATGGGGGCACTGCGGATGTTATGGGGTTACTGTGCAGGTCACTATTATGGGGGCACTGTGGATGTTATGGGGGCACTGTGTATGTTATGGGGTTACTGTGCAGGTCACTGTTATGGGGGCACTGTGGATGTTATGGGGTTACTGTGCAGGTCACTATTATGGGGGCACTGTGGATGTTATGGGGTTACTGTGCAGGTCACTGTTATGGGGGCACTGATGATGTTATGGGGTTACTGTGCAGGTCACTGTTATGGGGGCACTGTGGATGTTATGGGGTTACTGTGCAGGTCACTGCTATGGGGGCACTGTGGATGTTATAGGGTTACTGTGTAGGTCACTGTTATGGGGGCACTGTGGATGTTATGGGGTTACTGTGCAGGTCACTGTTATGGGGGCACTGTGGATGTTATGGGGTTACTGTGCAGGTCACTGTTATGGGGTCACTGTGGATGTTATGGGGTTACTGTGCAGGTCACTGTTATGGGGTTACTGTGCAGGTCACTGTTATGGGGGCACTGTGGATGTTATAGGGTTACTGTGCAGGTCACTGTTATGGGGGCACTGTGGATGTTATAGGGTTACTGTGCAGGTCACTGTTATGGGGGCACTGTGGATGTTATGGGGTTACTGTGCAGGTCACTATTATGGGGGCACTGTGGATGTTATGGGGTTACTGTGCAGGTCACTGTTATGGGGGCACTGTGTATGTTATGGGGTTACTGTGCAGGTCACTGTTATGGGGGCACTGTTGATGTTATGGGGTTACTGTGCAGGTCACTATTATGGGGGCACTGTGGATGTTATGGGGTTACTGTGCAGGTCACTGTTATGGGGGCACTGATGATGTTATGGGGTTACTGTGCAGGTCACTATTATGGGGGCACTGTGGATGTTATGGGGTTACTGTGCAGGTCACTGTTATGGGGTCACTGTGGATGTTATGGGGTTACTGTGCAGGTCACTGTTATGGGGGCACTGTGGATGTTATGGGGTTACTGTGCAGGTCACTGTTATGGGGTCACTGTGGATGTTATGGGGTTACTGTGCAGGTCACTATTATGGGGGCACTGTGTATGTTATGGGGTTACTGTGCAGGTCACTATTATGGGGGCACTGTGGATGTTATGGGGTTACTGTGCAGGTCACTGTTATGGGGGCACTGTGTATGTTATGGGGTTACTGTGCAGGTCACTGTTATGGGGGCACTGTTGATGTTATGGGGTTACTGTGCAGGTCACTATTATGGGGGCACTGTGGATGTTATGGGGTTACTGTGCAGGTCACTGTTATGGGGGCACTGATGATGTTATGGGGTTACTGTGCAGGTCACTATTATGGGGGCACTGTGGATGTTATGGGGTTACTGTGCAGGTCACTGCTATGGGGGCACTGTGGATGTTATAGGGTTACTGTGTAGGTCACTGTTATGGGGGCACTGTGGATGTTATGGGGTTACTGTGCAGGTCACTGTTATGGGGGCACTGTGGATGTTATGGGGTTACTGTGCAGCTCACTGTTATGGGGTCACTGTGGATGTTATGGGGTTACTGTGCAGGTCACTGTTATGGGGGCACTGTGGATGTTATGGGGTTACTGTGCAGGTCACTATTATGGGGGCACTGTGTATGTTATGGGGTTACTGTGCAGGTCACTATTATGGGGGCACTGTGTATGTTATGGGGTTACTGTGCAGGTCACTGTTATGGGGGCACTGTGGATGTTATGGGGTTACTGTGCAGGTCACTATTATGGGGGCACTGTGGATGTTATGGGGTTACTGTGCAGGTCACTGTTATGGGGGCACTGTGGATATTATAGGGTTACTGTGCAGGTCACTGTTATGGGGGCACTGTGGATGTTATAGGGTTACTGTTCAGGTCACTGCTATGGGGGCACTGTGGATGTTATGGGGTTACTGTGCAGGTCACTGTTATGGGGGCACTGTGGATGTTATGGGGTTACTGTGCAGGTCACTGTTATGGGGGCACTGTGTATGTTATGGGGTTACTGTGCAGGTCACTGTTATGGGGGCACTGTGGATGTTATGGGGTTACTGTGCAGGTCACTATTATGGGGGCGCTGTGGATGTTATGGGGTTACTGTGCAGGTCACTGTTATGGGGTCACTGTGGATCTTATAGGGTTACTGTGCAGGTCACTGTTATGGGGGCACTGTGTATGTTATGGGGTTACTGTGCAGGTCACTATTATGGGGGTGCTGTGGATGTTATGGGGTTACTGTGCAGGTCACTGTTATGGGAGCACTGTGGATGTTATGGGGTTACTGTGCAGGTCACTGTTATGGGGGCACTGTGGATGTTATAGGGTTACTGTGCAGGTCACTGTTATGGGGTCACTGTGGATGTTATGGGGTTACTGTGCAGGTCACTGTTATGGGGGCACTGTGGATGTTATAGGGTTACTGTGCAGGTCACTATTATGGGGGCACTGTGGATGTTATAGGGTTACTGTGCAGGTCACTGTTATGGGGGCACTGTGGATGTTATGGGGTTACTGTGCAGGTCACTATTATGGGGGCACTGTGGATGTTATGGGGTTACTGTGCAGGTCACTATTATGGGGTCACTGTGGATGTTATGGGGTTACTGTGCAGGTCACTGTTATGGGGTCACTGTGGATCTTATAGGGTTACTGTGCAGGTCACTATTATGGAGGCACTGTGGATGTTATGGGCTTACTGTGCAGGTCACTGTTATGGGGGCACTGTGGATGTTATAGGGTTACTGTGCAGGTCACTGTTATGGGGGCACTGTGTATGTTATGGGGTTACTGTGCAGGTCACTGCTATGGGGTCACTGTGGATTTTATAGGGTTACTGTGCAGGTCACTGTTATGGGGGCACTGTGGATGTTATAGGGTTACTGTGCAGGTCACTGTTATGGGGGCACTGTGGATTTTATAGGGTTACTGTGCAGGTCACTATTATGGGGTCACTGTGGATGTTATGGGGTTACTGTGCAGGTCACTGTTATGGGGGCACTGTGGATGTTATAGGGTTACTGTGCAGGTCACTGTTATGGGGGCACTGTGGATGTTATGGGGTTACTGTGCAGGTCACTGTTATGGGGGCACTGTGGATGTTATAGGGTTACTGTGCAGGTCACTGTTATGGGGGCACTGTGGATGTTATGGGGTTACTGTGCAGGTCACTGTTATGGGGGCACTGTGGATGTTATGGGGTTACTGTGCAGGTCACTGTTATGGGGGCACTGTGGATGTTATAGGGTTACTGTGCAGGTCACTGTTATGGGGGCACTGTGGATGTTATGGGGTTACTGTGCAGGTCACTGTTATGGGGGCACTGTGGATGTTATGGGGTTACTGTGCAGGTCACTGTTATGGGGGCACTGTGTATGTTATGGGGTTACTGTGCAGGTCACTGTTATGGGGGCGCTGTGGATGTTATGGGGGCACTGTGCAGGTCACTGTTATGGGGGCACTGTGTATGTTATGGGGTTACTGTGCAGGTCACTGTTATGGGGTCACTGTGGATGTTATGGGGTTACTGTGCAGGTCACTGTTATGGGGTCACTGTGGATGTTATGGGGTTACTGTGCAGGTCACTGTTATGGGGGCACTGTGTATGTTATGGGGTTACTGTGCAGGTCACTGTTATGGGGTCACTGTGGATGTTATGGGGTTACTGTGCAGGTCACTGTTATGGGGTCACTGTGGATCTTATAGGGTTACTGTGCAGGTCACTGTTATGGGGGCACTGTGGATGTTATAGGGTTACTGTGCAGGTCACTGTTATGGGGGCACTGTGTATGTTATGGGGTTACTGTGCAGGTCACTGTTATGTGGGCACTGTGGATGTTATGGGGTTACTGTGCAGGTCACTGTTATGGGGGCACTGTGGATGTTATGGGGTTACTGTGCAGGTCACTGTTATGGGGGCACTGTGGATGTTATGGGGTTACTGTGCGGGTCACTATTATGGGGGCACTGTGTATGTTATGGGGTTACTGTGCAGGTCACTGTTATGGGGGCACTGTGGATGTTATGGGGTTACTGTGCAGGTCACTGTTATGGGGGCACTGTGTATGTTATGGGGTTACTGTGCAGGTCACTATTATGGGGGCGCTGTGGATGTTATGGGGTTACTGTGCAGGTCACTGTTATGGGGGCGCTGTGGATGTTATGGGGTTACTGTGCAGGTCACTGTTATGGGGGCACTGTGGATCTTATAGGGTTACTGTGCAGGTCACTGTTATGGGGTCACTGTTGATGTTATGGGGTTACTGTGCAGGTCACTGTTATGGGGGCACTGTTGATGTTATGGGGTTACTGTGCAGGTCACTATTATGGGGGCACTGTGTATGTTATGGCGTTACTGTGCAGGTCACTGTTATGGGGTCACTGTTGATGTTATGGGGTTACTGTGCAGGTCACTGTTATGGGGTCACTGTGGATTTTATAGGGTTACTGTGCAGGTCACTATTATGGGGGCACTGTGGATGTTATGGGGGCACTGTGTATGTTATGGGGTTACTGTGCAGGTCACTGTTATGGGGTCACTGTGTATGTTATAGGGTTACTGTGCAGGTCACTGTTATGGGGGCACTGTGGATGTTATGGGGTTACTGTGCAGGTCACTGTTATGGGGGCACTGTGTATGTTATGGGGTTACTGTGCAGGTCACTGTTATGGGGGCACTGTGGATCTTATAGGGTTACTGTGCAGGTCACTGTTATGGGGGCACTGTTGATGTTATGGGGTTACTGTGCAGGTCACTGTTATGGGGGCACTGTGGATGTTATGGGGTTACTGTGCGGGTCACTATTATGGGGGCACTGTGTATGTTATGGGGTTACTGTGCAGGTCACTGTTATGGGGGCACTGTGTATGTTATGGGGTTACTGTGCAGGTCACTGTTATGGGGGCACTGTGGATGTTATGGGGTTACTGTGCAGGTCACTGTTATGGGGGCACTGTGGATGTTATGGGGTCACTGTGCAGGTCACTGTTATGGGGGCACTGTGGATGTTATGGGGTTACTGTGCAGGTCACTGTTATGGGGGCACTGTGAATGTTATGGGGTTACTGTGCAGGTCACTATTATGGGGGCGCTGTGTATGTTATGGGGTTACTGTGCAGGTCACTGTTATGGGGTCACTGTGGATCTTATAGGGTTACTGTGCAGGTCACTGTTATGGGGTCACTGTGGATCTTATAGGGTTACTGTGCAGGTCACTATTATGGGGGCGCTGTGGATGTTATAGGGTTACTGTGCAGGTCACTATTATGGGGGCACTGTGTATGTTATGGCGTTACTGTGCAGGTCACTGTTATGGGGGCACTGTGTATGTTATGGGGTTACTGTGCAGGTCACTGTTATGGGGTCACTGTGGATTTTATAGGGTTACTGTGCAGGTCACCATTATGGGGGCACTGTGGATGTTATGGGGGCACTGTGTATGTTATGGGGTTACTGTGCAGGGCACTGTTATGGGGTCACTGTGTATGTTATAGGGTTACTGTGCAGGTCACTGTTATGGGGGCACTGTGGATGTTATGGGGTTACTGTGCAGGTCACTGTTATGGGGGCACTGTGTATGTTATGGGGTTACTGTGCAGGTCACTGTTATGGGGGCGCTGTGGATCTTATAGGGTTACTGTGCAGGTCACTGTTATGGGGGCACTGTTGATGTTATGGGGTTACTGTGCAGGTCACTGTTATGGGGGCACTGTGGATGTTATGGGGTTACTGTGCGGGTCACTATTATGGGGGCACTGTGTATGTTATGGGGTTACTGTGCAGGTCACTATTATGGGGGCACTGTGGATGTTATGGGGTTACTGTGCAGGTCACTATTATGGGGGCGCTGTGGATGTTATGGGGTTACTGTGCAGGTCACTGTTATGGGGGCACTGTGTATGTTATGGGGTTACTGTGCAGGTCACTGTTATGGGGGCACTGTGGATGTTATGGGGTTACTGTGCAGGTCACTGCTATGGGGGCACTGTGTATGTTATGGGGTTACTGTGCAGGTCACTGTTATGGGGGCACTGTGTATGTTATGGGGTTACTGTGCAGGTCACTGTTATGGGGGCACTGTGGATGTTATGGGGTTACTGTGCAGGTCACTGTTATGGGGGCACTGTGGATGTTATGGGGTTACTGTGCAGGTCACTGTTATGGGGGCACTGTGGATGTTATGGGGTTACTGTGCAGGTCACTGTTATGGGGGCACTGTGGATGTTATGGGGTTACTGTGCAGGTCACTGCTATGGGGGCACTGTGTATGTTATGGGGTTACTGTGCAGGTCACTGTTATGGGGGCACTGTGTATGTTATGGGGTTACTGTGCAGGTCACTGTTATGGGGGCACTGTGGATGTTATGGGGTTACTGTGCAGGTCACTGTTATGGGGGCACTGTGGATGTTATGGGGTCACTGTGCAGGTCACTGTTATGGGGGCACTGTGGATGTTATGGGGTTACTGTGCAGGTCACTGTTATGGGGGCACTGTGGATGTTATGGGGTTACTGTGCAGGTCACTGTTATGGGGGCACTGTGTATGTTATGGGGTTACTGTGCAGGTCACTGTTATGGGGGCACTGTGGATGTTATGGGGTTACTGTGCAGGTCACTGTTATGGGGGCACTGTGGATGTTATGGGGTCACTGTGCAGGTCACTGTTATGGGGGCACTGTGGATGTTATGGGGTTACTGTGCAGGTCACTGTTATGGGGGCACTGTGGATGTTATGGGGTTACTGTGCAGGTCACTGTTATGGGGGCACTGTGTATGTTATGGGGTTACTGTGCAGGTCACTATTATGGGGGCACTGTGAATGTTATGGGGTTACTGTGCAGGTCACTGTTATGGGGGCACTGTGGATGTTATGGGGTCACTGTGCAGGTCACTGTTATGGGGGCACTGTGGATGTTATGGGGTTACTGTGCAGGTCACTGTTATGGGGGCACTGTGTATGTTATGGGGTTACTGTGCAGGTCACTGTTATGGGGGCACTGTGGATGTTATGGGGTTACTGTGCAGGTCACTGTTATGGGGGCACTGTGGATGTTATGGGGTTACTGTTCAGGTCACTATTATGGGGGCACTGTGTATGTTATGGGGTTACTGTGCAGGTCACTGTTATGGGGGCACTGTGTATGTTATGGGGTTACTGTGCAGGTCACTGTTATGTGGGCACTGTGAATGTTATGGGGTTACTGTGCAGGTCACTGTTATGGGGGCACTGTGGATGTTATAGGGTTACTGTGCAGGTCACTGTTATGGGGGCACTGTGGATGTTATGGGGTCACTGTGCAGGTCACTGTTATGGGGGCACTGTGGATGTTATGGGGTTACTGTGCAGGTCACTGTTATGGGGGCACTGTGAATGTTATGGGGTTACTGTGCAGGTCACTATTATGGGGGCGCTGTGTATGTTATGGGGTTACTGTGCAGGTCACTGCTATGGGGGCACTGTGGATGTTATGGGGTTACTGTGCAGGTCACTGTTATGGGGGCACTGTGGATGTTATGGGGTTACTGTGCAGGTCACTGTTATGGGGGCACTGTGGATGTTATGGGGTTACTGTGCAGGTCACTGTTATGGGGGCACTGTGTATGTTATGGGGTTACTGTGCAGGTCACTGTTATGGGGGCACTGTGGATGTTATGGGGTTACTGTGCAGGTCACTGTTATGGGGTCACTGTGGATCTTATAGGGTTACTGTGCAGGTCACTGTTATGGGGTCACTGTGGATCTTATAGGGTTACTGTGCAGGTCACTGTTATGGGGTCACTGTGGATCTTATAGGGTTACTGTGCAGGTCACTGTTATGGGGGCACTGTGGATTTTATAGGGTTACTGTGCAGGTAACTATTATGGGGGCACTGTGTATGTTATGGGGTTACTGTGCAGGTCACTGTTATGGGGGCACTGTGTATGTTATGGGGTTACTGTGCAGGTCACTGTTATGGGGTCACTGTGTATGTTATAGGGTTACTGTGCAGGTCACTGTTATGGGGGCACTGTGTATGTTATGGGGTTACTGTGCAGGTCACTGTTATGGGGGCACTGTGTATGTTATAGGGTTACTGTGCAGGTCACTGTTATGGGGGCACTGTGTATGTTATGGGGTTACTGTGCAGGTCACTGTTATGGGGGCACTGTGTATGTTATGGGGTTACTGTGCAGGTCACTGTTATGGGGGCGCTGTGGATGTTATGGGGTTACTGTGCAGGTCACTGTTATGGGGGCACTGTGTATGTTATGGGGTTACTGTGCAGGTCACTATTATGGGGGCACTGTGTATGTTATGGGGTTACTGTGCAGGTCACTGTTATGGGGGCACTGTGGATCTTATAGGGTTACTGTGCAGGTCACTGTTATGGGGTCACTGTGGATCTTATAGGGTTACTGTGCAGGTCACTGTTATGGGGTCACTGTGGATGTTATGGGGTTACTGTGCAGGTCACTGTTATGGGGTCACTGTGGATGTTATGGGGTTACTGTGCAGGTCACTATTATGGGAGCACTGTGGATGTTATAGGGTTACTGTGCAGGTCACAGTTATGGGGGCACTGTGGATGTTATGGGGTTACTGTGCAGGTCACTGTTATGGGGGCACTGTGGATCTTATAGGGTTACTGTTCAGGCCACTGTTATGTGGGCACTGTGGATGTTATAGGGTTACTGTGCAGGTCACTGTTATGGGGGCACTGTGGATGTTATGGGGTTACTGTGCAGGTCACTGTTATGGGGGCACTGTGTATGTTATGGGGTTACTGTGCAGGTCACTATTATGGGGGCACTGTGGATGTTATAGGGTTACTGTGCAGGTCACTATTATGCGGGCACTGTGGATCTTATAGGGTTACTGTGCAGGTCACTGTTATGGGGGCACTGTGGATGTTATGGGGTTACTGTGCAGGTCACTGTTATGGGGGCACTGTGGATGTTATGGGGTTACTGTGCAGGTTACTGTTATGGGGGCACTGTGGATGTTATGGGGTTACTGTGCAGGTCACTATTATGGGGGCACTGTGGATGTTATAGGGTTACTGTGCAGGTCACTATTATGGGGGCACTGTGGATGTTATGGGGGCACTGTGGATGTTATAGGGTTACTGTGCAGGTCACTGTTATGGGGGCACTGTGGATGTTATGGGGTTACTGTGCAGGTCACTGTTATGGGGGCACTGTGTATGTTATGGGGTTACTGTGCAGGTCACTGTTATGGGGGCACTGTGGATCTTATAGGGTTACTGTGCAGGTCACTGTTATGGGGACACTGTGGATGTTATGGGGTTACTGTGCAGGTCACTGTTATGGGGGCACTGTGGATGTTATGGGGTTACTGTGCAGGTCACTGTTATGGGGGCGCTGTGGATGTTATGGGGTTACTGTGCAGGTCACTGTTATGGGGGCACTGTGGATCTTATAGGGTTACTGTGCAGGTCACTGTTATGGGGGCACTGTGGATGTTATGGGGTTACTGTGCAGGTCACTATTATGGGGGCACTGTGGATGTTATGGGGTTACTGTGCAGGTCACTGTTATGGGGGCACTGTGGATGTTATAGGGTTACTGTGCAGGTCACTGTTATGGGGGCACTGTGGATGTTATGGGGTTACTGTGCAGGTCACTGTTATGGGGGCACTGTGTATGTTATGGGGTTACTGTGCAGGTCACTGTTATGGGGGCACTGTGGATGTTATAGGGTTACTGTGCAGGTCACTGTTATGGGGGCACTGTGTATGTTATGGGGTTACTGTGCAGGTCACTGTTATGGGGGCACTGTGGATGTTATGGGGTTACTGTGCAGGTCACTGTTATGGGGGCACTGTGGATGTTATGGGGTCACTCTGCAGGTCACTATTATGGGGGCGCTGTGTATGTTATGGGGTTACTGTGCAGGTCACTGTTATGGGGGCACTGTGAATGTTATGGGGTTACTGTGCAGGTCACTATTATGGGGGCACTGTGAATGTTATGGAGTTATTGTGCAGGTCACTGTTATGGGGGCACTGTGGATGTTATAGGGTTACTGTGCAGGTCACTATTATGGGGGCACTGTGAATGTTATGGGGTTACTGTGCAGGTCACTGTTATGGGGGCACTGTGGATGTTATGGAGTCACTCTGCAGGTCACTGTTATGGGGGCACTGTGAATGTTATGGGGTTACTGTGCAGGTCACTATTATGGGGGCACTGTGAATGTTATGGAGTTACTGTGCAGGTCACTGTTATGGGGGCACTGTGGATGTTATAGGGTTACTGTGCAGGTCACTATTATGGGGGCACTGTGAATGTTATGGGGTTACTGTGCAGGTCACTGTTATGGGGGCACTGTGGATGTTATGGAGTCACTCTGCAGGTCACTGTTATGGGGGCACTGTGGATGTTATGGGGTTACTGTGCAGGTCACTATTATGGGGGCACTGTGAATGTTATGGGCTTACTGTGCAGGTCACTGTTATGGGGGCACTGTGTATGTTATGGGGTTACTGTGCAGGTCACTGTTATGGGGGCACTGTGGATGTTATGGGGTTACTGTGCAGGTCACTGTTATGGGGGCACTGTGGATGTTATGGGGTTACTGTGCAGGTCACTATTATGGGGGCGCTGTGGATGTTATGGGGTTACTGTGCAGGTCACTGTTATGGGGGCACTGTGGATGTTATGGGGTTACTGTGCAGGTCACTGTTATGGGGTCACTGTAGATGTTATAGGGTTACTGTGCAGGTCACTGTTATGGGGGCACTGTGTATGTTATGGGGTTACTGTGCAGGTCACTGTTATGGGGGCACTGTGGATGTTATGGGGTTACTGTGCAGGTCACTGTTATGGGGGCACTGTGGATGTTATAGGGTTACTGTGCAGGTCACTGTTATGGGGGCGCTGTGGATCTTATAGGGTTACTGTGCAGGTCACTGTTATGGGGGCACTGTGGATGTTATGGGGTTACTGTGCAGGTCACTGTTATGGGGGCACTGTGGATGTTATGGGGTTACTGTGCAGGTCACTGCTATGGGGGCACTGTGTATGTTATGGGGTTACTGTGCAGGTCACTGTTATGGGGGCACTGTGTATGTTATGGGGTTACTGTGCAGGTCACTGTTATGGGGGCACTGTGGATGTTATGGGGTTACTGTGCAGGTCACTGTTATGGGGGCACTGTGGATGTTATGGGGTTACTGTGCAGGTCACTGTTATGGGGGCACTGTGGATGTTATGGGGTTACTGTGCAGGTCACTGTTATGGGGGCACTGTGGATGTTATGGGGTTACTGTGCAGGTCACTGCTATGGGGGCACTGTGTATGTTATGGGGTTACTGTGCAGGTCACTGTTATGGGGGCACTGTGTATGTTATGGGGTTACTGTGCAGGTCACTGTTATGGGGGCACTGTGGATGTTATGGGGTTACTGTGCAGGTCACTGTTATGGGGGCACTGTGGATGTTATGGGGTCACTGTGCAGGTCACTGTTATGGGGGCACTGTGGATGTTATGGGGTTACTGTGCAGGTCACTGTTATGGGGGCACTGTGGATGTTATGGGGTTACTGTGCAGGTCACTGTTATGGGGGCACTGTGTATGTTATGGGGTTACTGTGCAGGTCACTGTTATGGGGGCACTGTGGATGTTATGGGGTTACTGTGCAGGTCACTGTTATGGGGGCACTGTGAATGTTATGGGGTTACTGTGCAGGTCACTGTTATGGGGTCACTGTGGATGTTATAGGGTTACTGTGCAGGTCACTGTTATGGGGGCACTGTGAATGTTATGGGGTTACTGTGCAGGTCACTGTTATGGGGGCACTGTGGATGTTATGGGGTTACTGTGCAGGTCACTGTTATGGGGGCACTGTGGATGTTATGGGGTCACTGTGCAGGTCACTGTTATGGGGGCACTGTGGATGTTATGGGGTTACTGTGCAGGTCACTGTTATGGGGGCACTGTGAATGTTATGGGGTTACTGTGCAGGTCACTGTTATGGGGGCACTGTGGATGTTATGGGGTCACTGTGCAGGTCACTGTTATGGGGGCACTGTGGATGTTATGGGGTTACTGTGCAGGTCACTGTTATGGGGGCACTGTGTATGTTATGGGGTTACTGTGCAGGTCACTGTTATGGGGGCACTGTGGATGTTATGGGGTTACTGTGCAGGTCACTGTTATGGGGGCACTGTGGATGTTATGGGGTTACTGTTCAGGTCACTATTATGGGGGCACTGTGTATGTTATGGGGTTACTGTGCAGGTCACTGTTATGGGGGCACTGTGTATGTTATGGGGTTACTGTGCAGGTCACTGTTATGTGGGCACTGTGAATGTTATGGGGTTACTGTGCAGGTCACTGTTATGGGGGCACTGTGGATGTTATAGGGTTACTGTGCAGGTCACTGTTATGGGGGCACTGTGGATGTTATGGGGTCACTGTGCAGGTCACTGTTATGGGGGCACTGTGGATGTTATGGGGTTACTGTGCAGGTCACTGTTATGGGGGCACTGTGAATGTTATGGGGTTACTGTGCAGGTCACTATTATGGGGGCGCTGTGTATGTTATGGGGTTACTGTGCAGGTCACTGCTATGGGGGCACTGTGGATGTTATGGGGTTACTGTGCAGGTCACTGTTATGGGGGCACTGTGGATGTTATGGGGTTACTGTGCAGGTCACTGTTATGGGGGCACTGTGGATGTTATGGGGTTACTGTGCAGGTCACTGTTATGGGGGCACTGTGTATGTTATGGGGTTACTGTGCAGGTCACTGTTATGGGGGCACTGTGGATGTTATGGGGTTACTGTGCAGGTCACTGTTATGGGGTCACTGTGGATCTTATAGGGTTACTGTGCAGGTCACTGTTATGGGGTCACTGTGGATCTTATAGGGTTACTGTGCAGGTCACTGTTATGGGGTCACTGTGGATCTTATAGGGTTACTGTGCAGGTCACTGTTATGGGGGCACTGTGGATTTTATAGGGTTACTGTGCAGGTAACTATTATGGGGGCACTGTGTATGTTATGGGGTTACTGTGCAGGTCACTGTTATGGGGGCACTGTGTATGTTATGGGGTTACTGTGCAGGTCACTGTTATGGGGTCACTGTGTATGTTATAGGGTTACTGTGCAGGTCACTGTTATGGGGGCACTGTGTATGTTATGGGGTTACTGTGCAGGTCACTGTTATGGGGGCACTGTGTATGTTATAGGGTTACTGTGCAGGTCACTGTTATGGGGGCACTGTGTATGTTATGGGGTTACTGTGCAGGTCACTGTTATGGGGGCACTGTGTATGTTATGGGGTTACTGTGCAGGTCACTGTTATGGGGGCGCTGTGGATGTTATGGGGTTACTGTGCAGGTCACTGTTATGGGGGCACTGTGTATGTTATGGGGTTACTGTGCAGGTCACTATTATGGGGGCACTGTGTATGTTATGGGGTTACTGTGCAGGTCACTGTTATGGGGGCACTGTGTATGTTATGGGGTTACTGTGCAGGTCACTATTATGGGGGCACTGTGGATCTTATAGGGTTACTGTGCAGGTCACTGTTATGGGGTCACTGTGGATCTTATAGGGTTACTGTGCAGGTCACTGTTATGGGGTCACTGTGGATGTTATGGGGTTACTGTGCAGGTCACTGTTATGGGGTCACTGTGGATGTTATGGGGTTACTGTGCAGGTCACTATTATGGGAGCACTGTGGATGTTATAGGGTTACTGTGCAGGTCACAGTTATGGGGGCACTGTGGATGTTATGGGGTTACTGTGCAGGTCACTGTTATGGGGGCACTGTGGATCTTATAGGGTTACTGTTCAGGCCACTGTTATGTGGGCACTGTGGATGTTATAGGGTTACTGTGCAGGTCACTGTTATGGGGGCACTGTGGATGTTATGGGGTTACTGTGCAGGTCACTGTTATGGGGGCACTGTGTATGTTATGGGGTTACTGTGCAGGTCACTATTATGGGGGCACTGTGGATGTTATGGGGTTACTGTGCAGGTCACTGTTATGGGGGCACTGTTGATGTTATGGGGTTACTGTGCAGGTCACTGTTATGGGGGCGCTGTGGATGTTATAGGGTTACTGTGCAGGTCACTATTATGGGGTCACTGTGGATGTTATGGGGTTACTGTGCAGGTCACTGTTATGGGGGCACTGTTGATGTTATGGGGTTACTGTGCAGGTCACTATTATGCGGGCACTGTGGATCTTATAGGGTTACTGTGCAGGTCACTGTTATGGGGGCACTGTGGATGTTATGGGGTTACTGTGCAGGTTACTGTTATGGGGGCACTGTGGATGTTATGGGGTTACTGTGCAGGTCACTATTATGGGGGCACTGTGGATGTTATAGGGTTACTGTGCAGGTCACTATTATGGGGGCACTGTGGATGTTATGGGGGCACTGTGGATGTTATAGGGTTACTGTGCAGGTCACTGTTATGGGGGCACTGTGGATGTTATGGGGTTACTGTGCAGGTCACTGTTATGGGGGCACTGTGTATGTTATGGGGTTACTGTGCAGGTCACTGTTATGGGGGCACTGTGGATGTTATAGGGTTACTGTGCAGGTCACTGTTATGGGGGCACTGTGTATGTTATGGGGTTACTGTGCAGGTCACTGTTATGGGGGCACTGTGGATGTTATGGGGTTACTGTGCAGGTCACTGTTATGGGGGCACTGTGTATGTTATGGGGTTACTGTGCAGGTCACTGTTATGGGGGCACTGTGTATGTTATGGGGTTACTGTGCAGGTCACTGTTATGGGGGCACTGTGGATGTTATGGGGTTACTGTGCAGGTCACTGTTATGGGGGCACTGTGGATGTTATGGGGTCACTCTGCAGGTCACTATTATGGGGGCGCTGTGTATGTTATGGGGTTACTGTGCAGGTCACTGTTATGGGGGCACTGTGAATGTTATGGGGTTACTGTGCAGGTCACTATTATGGGGGCACTGTGAATGTTATGGAGTTACTGTGCAGGTCACTGTTATGGGGGCACTGTGGATGTTATAGGGTTACTGTGCAGGTCACTATTATGGGGGCACTGTGAATGTTATGGGGTTACTGTGCAGGTCACTGTTATGGGGGCACTGTGGATGTTATGGAGTCACTCTGCAGGTCACTGTTATGGGGGCACTGTGAATGTTATGGGCTTACTGTGCAGGTCACTGTTATGGGGTCACTGTGGATCTTATAGGGTTACTGTGCAGGTCACTGTTATGGGGGCACTGTGAATGTTATGGGCTTACTGTGCAGGTCACTGTTATGGGGGCACTGTGGATGTTATGGGGTTACTGTGCAGGTCACTGTTATGGCGGCACTGTGGATGTTATGGGGTTACTGTGCAGGTCACTATTATGGGGGCACTGTGTATGTTATGGGGTTACTGTGCAGGTCACTGTTATGGGGGCACTGTGGATGTTATAGGGTTACTGTGCAGGTCACTGTTATGGGGGCGCTGTGGATGTTATGGAGTTACTGTGCAGGTCACTGTTATGGGGGCACTGTTGATGTTATAGGGTTACTGTGCAGGTCACTGTTATGGGGGCGCTGTGGATCTTATAGGGTTACTGTGCAGGTCACTGTTATGGGGGCACTGTGGATGTTATGGGGTTACTGTGCAGGTCACTGTTATGGGGGCACTGTGGATCTTATAGGGTTACTGTGCAGGTCACTGTTATGGGGGCACTGTGTATGTTATGGGGTTACTGTGCAGGTCACTATTATGGGGGCACTGTGTATGTTATGGGGTTACTGTGCAGGTCACTGTTATGGGGGCACTGTGTATGTTATGGGGTTACTGTGCAGGTCACTGTTATGGGGGCACTGTGGATGTTATAGGGTTACTGTGCAGGTCACTATTATGGGGGCACTGTGTATGTTATGGGGTTACTGTGCAGGTCACTGTTATGGGGGCACTGTGGATGTTATGGGGTTACTGTGCAGGTCACTGCTATGGGGGCACTGTGTATGTTATGGGGTTACTGTGCAGGTCACTGTTATGGGGGCACTGTGGATGTTATGGGGTTACTGTGCAGGTCACTATTATGGGGGCACTGTGTATGTTATGGGGTTACTGTGCAGGTCACTGTTATGGGGGCACTGTGGATGTTATAGGGTTACTGTGCAGGTCACTATTATGGGGGCACTGTGGATGTTATGGGGTTACTGTGCAGGTCACTGTTATGGGGTCACTGTGGATGTTATGGGGTTACTGTGCAGGTCACTGCTATGGGGGCACTGTGGATGTTATGGGGTTACTGTGCAGGTCACTGTTATGGGGGCACTGTTGATGTTATGGGGTTACTGTGCAGGTCACTATTATGGGGGCACTGTGGATGTTATGGGGTTACTGTGCAGGTCACTGTTATGGGGGCACTGTGGATGTTATGGGGTTACTGTGCATGTCACTATTATGGGGGCACTGTGGATGTTATGGGGTTACTGTGCAGGTCACTATTATGGGGGCACTGTGGATGTTATGGGGTCACTGTGCAGGTCACTGTTATGGGGGCACTGCGGATGTTATGGGGTTACTGTGCAGGTCACTATTATGGGGGCACTGTGGATGTTATGGGGGCACTGTGTATGTTATGGGGTTACTGTGCAGGTCACTGTTATGGGGGCACTGTGGATGTTATGGGGTTACTGTGCAGGTCACTATTATGGGGGCACTGTGGATGTTATGGGGTTACTGTGCAGGTCACTGTTATGGGGGCACTGATGATGTTATGGGGTTACTGTGCAGGTCACTATTATGGGGGCACTGTGGATGTTATGGGGTTACTGTGCAGGTCACTGCTATGGGGGCACTGTGGATGTTATAGGGTTACTGTGTAGGTCACTGTTATGGGGGCACTGTGGATGTTATGGGGTTACTGTGCAGGTCACTGTTATGGGGGCACTGTGGATGTTATGGGGTTACTGTGCAGGTCACTGTTATGGGGTCACTGTGGATGTTATGGGGTTACTGTGCAGGTCACTGTTATGGGGTTACTGTGCAGGTCACTGTTATGGGGGCACTGTGGATGTTATAGGGTTACTGTGCAGGTCACTGTTATGGGGGCACTGTGGATGTTATAGGGTTACTGTGCAGGTCACTGTTATGGGGGCACTGTGGATGTTATGGGGTTACTGTGCAGGTCACTATTATGGGGGCACTGTGGATGTTATGGGGTTACTGTGCAGGTCACTGTTATGGGGGCACTGTGTATGTTATGGGGTTACTGTGCAGGTCACTGTTATGGGGGCACTGTTGATGTTATGGGGTTACTGTGCAGGTCACTATTATGGGGGCACTGTGGATGTTATGGGGTTACTGTGCAGGTCACTGTTATGGGGGCACTGATGATGTTATGGGGTTACTGTGCAGGTCACTATTATGGGGGCACTGTGGATGTTATGGGGTTACTGTGCAGGTCACTGTTATGGGGTCACTGTGGATGTTATGGGGTTACTGTGCAGGTCACTGTTATGGGGGCACTGTGGATGTTATGGGGTTACTGTGCAGGTCACTGTTATGGGGTCACTGTGGATGTTATGGGGTTACTGTGCAGGTCACTATTATGGGGGCACTGTGTATGTTATGGGGTTACTGTGCAGGTCACTATTATGGGGGCACTGTGGATGTTATGGGGTTACTGTGCAGGTCACTGTTATGGGGGCACTGTGTATGTTATGGGGTTACTGTGCAGGTCACTGTTATGGGGGCACTGTTGATGTTATGGGGTTACTGTGCAGGTCACTATTATGGGGGCACTGTGGATGTTATGGGGTTACTGTGCAGGTCACTGTTATGGGGGCACTGATGATGTTATGGGGTTACTGTGCAGGTCACTATTATGGGGGCACTGTGGATGTTATGGGGTTACTGTGCAGGTCACTGCTATGGGGGCACTGTGGATGTTATAGGGTTACTGTGTAGGTCACTGTTATGGGGGCACTGTGGATGTTATGGGGTTACTGTGCAGGTCACTGTTATGGGGGCACTGTGGATGTTATGGGGTTACTGTGCAGCTCACTGTTATGGGGTCACTGTGGATGTTATGGGGTTACTGTGCAGGTCACTGTTATGGGGGCACTGTGGATGTTATGGGGTTACTGTGCAGGTCACTATTATGGGGGCACTGTGTATGTTATGGGGTTACTGTGCAGGTCACTATTATGGGGGCACTGTGTATGTTATGGGGTTACTGTGCAGGTCACTGTTATGGGGGCACTGTGGATGTTATGGGGTTACTGTGCAGGTCACTATTATGGGGGCACTGTGGATGTTATGGGGTTACTGTGCAGGTCACTGTTATGGGGGCACTGTGGATATTATAGGGTTACTGTGCAGGTCACTGTTATGGGGGCACTGTGGATGTTATAGGGTTACTGTTCAGGTCACTGCTATGGGGGCACTGTGGATGTTATGGGGTTACTGTGCAGGTCACTGTTATGGGGGCACTGTGGATGTTATGGGGTTACTGTGCAGGTCACTGTTATGGGGGCACTGTGTATGTTATGGGGTTACTGTGCAGGTCACTGTTATGGGGGCACTGTGGATGTTATGGGGTTACTGTGCAGGTCACTATTATGGGGGCGCTGTGGATGTTATGGGGTTACTGTGCAGGTCACTGTTATGGGGTCACTGTGGATCTTATAGGGTTACTGTGCAGGTCACTGTTATGGGGGCACTGTGTATGTTATGGGGTTACTGTGCAGGTCACTATTATGGGGGTGCTGTGGATGTTATGGGGTTACTGTGCAGGTCACTGTTATGGGAGCACTGTGGATGTTATGGGGTTACTGTGCAGGTCACTGTTATGGGGGCACTGTGGATGTTATAGGGTTACTGTGCAGGTCACTGTTATGGGGTCACTGTGGATGTTATGGGGTTACTGTGCAGGTCACTGTTATGGGGGCACTGTGGATGTTATAGGGTTACTGTGCAGGTCACTATTATGGGGGCACTGTGGATGTTATAGGGTTACTGTGCAGGTCACTGTTATGGGGGCACTGTGGATGTTATGGGGTTACTGTGCAGGTCACTATTATGGGGGCACTGTGGATGTTATGGGGTTACTGTGCAGGTCACTATTATGGGGTCACTGTGGATGTTATGGGGTTACTGTGCAGGTCACTGTTATGGGGTCACTGTGGATCTTATAGGGTTACTGTGCAGGTCACTGTTATGGGGGCACTGTGGATGTTATGGGCTTACTGTGCAGGTCACTGTTATGGGGGCACTGTGGATGTTATAGGGTTACTGTGCAGGTCACTGTTATGGGGGCACTGTGTATGTTATGGGGTTACTGTGCAGGTCACTGCTATGGGGTCACTGTGGATTTTATAGGGTTACTGTGCAGGTCACTATTATGGGGTCACTGTGGATGTTATGGGGTTACTGTGCAGGTCACTGTTATGGGGGCACTGTGGATGTTATAGGGTTACTGTGCAGGTCACTGTTATGGGGGCACTGTGGATTTTATAGGGTTACTGTGCAGGTCACTATTATGGGGTCACTGTGGATGTTATGGGGTTACTGTGCAGGTCACTGTTATGGGGGCACTGTGGATGTTATAGGGTTACTGTGCAGGTCACTGTTATGGGGGCACTGTGGATGTTATGGGGTTACTGTGCAGGTCACTGTTATGGGGGCACTGTGGATGTTATAGGGTTACTGTGCAGGTCACTGTTATGGGGGCACTGTGGATGTTATGGGGTTACTGTGCAGGTCACTGTTATGGGGGCACTGTGGATGTTATGGGGTTACTGTGCAGGTCACTGTTATGGGGGCACTGTGGATGTTATAGGGTTACTGTGCAGGTCACTGTTATGGGGGCACTGTGGATGTTATGGGGTTACTGTGCAGGTCACTGTTATGGGGGCACTGTGGATGTTATGGGGTTACTGTGCAGGTCACTGTTATGGGGGCACTGTGTATGTTATGGGGTTACTGTGCAGGTCACTGTTATGGGGGCGCTGTGGATGTTATGGGGGCACTGTGCAGGTCACTGTTATGGGGGCACTGTGTATGTTATGGGGTTACTGTGCAGGTCACTGTTATGGGGTCACTGTGGATGTTATGGGGTTACTGTGCAGGTCACTGTTATGGGGTCACTGTGGATGTTATGGGGTTACTGTGCAGGTCACTGTTATGGGGGCACTGTGTATGTTATGGGGTTACTGTGCAGGTCACTGTTATGGGGTCACTGTGGATGTTATGGGGTTACTGTGCAGGTCACTGTTATGGGGTCACTGTGGATCTTATAGGGTTACTGTGCAGGTCACTGTTATGGGGGCACTGTGGATGTTATAGGGTTACTGTGCAGGTCACTGTTATGGGGGCACTGTGTATGTTATGGGGTTACTGTGCAGGTCACTGTTATGTGGGCACTGTGGATGTTATGGGGTTACTGTGCAGGTCACTGTTATGGGGGCACTGTGGATGTTATGGGGTTACTGTGCAGGTCACTGTTATGGGGGCACTGTGGATGTTATGGGGTTACTGTGCAGGTCACTGTTATGGGGTCACTGTGGATCTTATAGGGTTACTGTGCAGGTCACTGTTATGGGGTCACTGTGGATGTTATGGGGTTACTGTGCAGGTCACTGTTATGGGGTCACTGTGTATGTTATGGGGTTACTGTGCAGGTCACTATTATGGGGGCACTGTGTATGTTATGGGGTTACTGTGCAGGTCACTGTTATGTGGGCACTGTGGATGTTATGGGGTTACTGTGCAGGTCACTGTTATGGGGGCACTGTGGATGTTATGGGGTTACTGTGCAGGTCACTGTTATGGGGTCACTGTGGATGTTATGGGGTTACTGTTCAGGTCACTATTATGGGGGCACTGTGGATGTTATGGGGTTACTGTGCAGGTCACTGTTATGGGGTCACTGTGGATGTTATGGGGTTACTGTGCAGGTCACTGTTATGGGGGCACTGTGTATGTTATGGGGTTACTGTGCAGGTCACTTTTATGGGGGCACTGTGGATGTTATAGGGTTACTGTGCAGGTCACTGTTATGGGGTCACTGTGGATGTTATAGGGTTACTGTGCAGGTCACTGTTATGGGGGCACTGTGGATGTTATGGGGTTACTGTGCAGGTCACTGTTATGGGGTCACTGTGTATGTTATGGGGTTACTGTGCAGGTCACTATTATGGGGGCGCTGTGGATCTTATGGGGTTACTGTGCAGGTCACTGTTATGGGGGCACTGTGGATGTTATGGGGTTACTGTGCAGGTTACTGTTATGGGGGCACTGTGTATGTTATGGGGTTACTGTGCAGGTCACTATTATGGGGGCGCTGTGGATCTTATGGGGTTACTGTGCAGGTCACTATTATGGGGGCACTGTGTATGTTATGGGGTTACTGTGCAGGTCACTGTTATGGGGGCACTGTGGATGTTATGGGGTTACTGTGCAGGTCACTGTTATGGGGGCACTGTGGATGTTATGGGGGCACCGTGACTATCACTGTTATGGGGGCACTGTGGATGTTATGGGGTTACTGTGCAGGTCACTGTTATGGGGGCACTGTGTATGTTATGGGGTTACTGTGCAGGTCACTGTTATGGGGGCACTGTGGATGTTATAGGGTTACTGTGCAGGTCACTGTTATGGGGGCACTGTGTATGTTATGGGGTTACTGTGCAGGTCACTGTTATGGGGGCACTGTGGATGTTATGGGGTTACTGTGCAGGTCACTGTTATGGGGGCACTGTGGATGTTATGGGGTCACTCTGCAGGTCACTATTATGGGGGCGCTGTGTATGTTATGGGGTTACTGTGCAGGTCACTGTTATGGGGGCACTGTGAATGTTATGGGGTTACTGTGCAGGTCACTATTATGGGGGCACTGTGAATGTTATGGAGTTACTGTGCAGGTCACTGTTATGGGGGCACTGTGGATGTTATAGGGTTACTGTGCAGGTCACTATTATGGGGGCACTGTGAATGTTATGGGGTTACTGTGCAGGTCACTGTTATGGGGGCACTGTGGATGTTATGGAGTCACTCTGCAGGTCACTGTTATGGGGGCACTGTGAATGTTATGGGCTTACTGTGCAGGTCACTGTTATGGGGTCACTGTGGATCTTATAGGGTTACTGTGCAGGTCACTGTTATGGGGGCACTGTGAATGTTATGGGCTTACTGTGCAGGTCACTGTTATGGGGGCACTGTGGATGTTATGGGGTTACTGTGCAGGTCACTATTATGGGGGCACTGTGGATGTTATGGGGTTACTGTGCAGGTCACTGTTATGGGGGCACTGTGGATGTTATAGGGTTACTGTGCAGGTCACTGTTATGGGGGCACTGTTGATGTTATAGGGTTACTGTGCAGGTCACTGTTATGGGGGCGCTGTGGATCTTATAGGGTTACTGTGCAGGTCACTGTTATGGGGGCACTGTGGATGTTATGGGGTTACTGTGCAGGTCACTGTTATGGGGGCACTGTGGATCTTATAGGGTTACTGTGCAGGTCACTGTTATGGGGGCACTGTGTATGTTATGGGGTTACTGTGCAGGTCACTATTATGGGGGCACTGTGTATGTTATGGGGTTACTGTGCAGGTCACTGTTATGGGGGCACTGTGTATGTTATGGGGTTACTGTGCAGGTCACTGTTATGGGGGGCACTGTGGATGTTATAGGGTTACTGTGCAGGTCACTATTATGGGGGCACTGTGTATGTTATGGGGTTACTGTGCAGGTCACTGTTATGGGGGCACTGTGGATGTTATGGGGTTACTGTGCAGGTCACTGCTATGGGGGCACTGTGTATGTTATGGGGTTACTGTGCAGGTCACTGTTATGGGGGCACTGTGTATGTTATGGGGTTACTGTGCAGGTCACTGTTATGGGGGCACTGTGGATGTTATAGGGTTACTGTGCAGGTCACTATTATGGGGGCACTGTGGATGTTATGGGGTTACTGTGCAGGTCACTGTTATGGGGTCACTGTGGATGTTATGGGGTTACTGTGCAGGTCACTGCTATGGGGGCACTGTGGATGTTATGGGGTTACTGTGCAGGTCACTGTTATGGGGGCACTGTTGATGTTATGGGGTTACTGTGCAGGTCACTATTATGGGGGCACTGTGGATGTTATGGGGTTACTGTGCAGGTCACTGTTATGGGGGCACTGTGGATGTTATGGGGTTACTGTGCATGTCACTATTATGGGGGCACTGTGGATGTTATGGGGTTACTGTGCAGGTCACTATTATGGGGGCACTGTGGATGTTATGGGGTCACTGTGCAGGTCACTGTTATGGGGGCACTGCGGATGTTATGGGGTTACTGTGCAGGTCACTATTATGGGGGCACTGTGGATGTTATGGGGGCACTGTGTATGTTATGGGGTTACTGTGCAGGTCACTGTTATGGGGGCACTGTGGATGTTATGGGGTTACTGTGCAGGTCACTATTATGGGGGCACTGTGGATGTTATGGGGTTACTGTGCAGGTCACTGTTATGGGGGCACTGATGATGTTATGGGGTTACTGTGCAGGTCACTATTATGGGGGCACTGTGGATGTTATGGGGTTACTGTGCAGGTCACTGCTATGGGGGCACTGTGGATGTTATAGGGTTACTGTGTAGGTCACTGTTATGGGGGCACTGTGGATGTTATGGGGTTACTGTGCAGGTCACTGTTATGGGGGCACTGTGGATGTTATGGGGTTACTGTGCAGGTCACTGTTATGGGGTCACTGTGGATGTTATGGGGTTACTGTGCAGGTCACTGTTATGGGGTTACTGTGCAGGTCACTGTTATGGGGGCACTGTGGATGTTATAGGGTTACTGTGCAGGTCACTGTTATGGGGGCACTGTGGATGTTATAGGGTTACTGTGCAGGTCACTGTTATGGGGGCACTGTGGATGTTATGGGGTTACTGTGCAGGTCACTATTATGGGGGCACTGTGGATGTTATGGGGTTACTGTGCAGGTCACTGTTATGGGGGCACTGTGTATGTTATGGGGTTACTGTGCAGGTCACTGTTATGGGGGCACTGTTGATGTTATGGGGTTACTGTGCAGGTCACTATTATGGGGGCACTGTGGATGTTATGGGGTTACTGTGCAGGTCACTGTTATGGGGGCACTGATGATGTTATGGGGTTACTGTGCAGGTCACTATTATGGGGGCACTGTGGATGTTATGGGGTTACTGTGCAGGTCACTGTTATGGGGTCACTGTGGATGTTATGGGGTTACTGTGCAGGTCACTGTTATGGGGGCACTGTGGATGTTATGGGGTTACTGTGCAGGTCACTGTTATGGGGTCACTGTGGATGTTATGGGGTTACTGTGCAGGTCACTATTATGGGGGCACTGTGTATGTTATGGGGTTACTGTGCAGGTCACTATTATGGGGGCACTGTGGATGTTATGGGGTTACTGTGCAGGTCACTGTTATGGGGGCACTGTGTATGTTATGGGGTTACTGTGCAGGTCACTGTTATGGGGGCACTGTTGATGTTATGGGGTTACTGTGCAGGTCACTATTATGGGGGCACTGTGGATGTTATGGGGTTACTGTGCAGGTCACTGTTATGGGGGCACTGATGATGTTATGGGGTTACTGTGCAGGTCACTATTATGGGGGCACTGTGGATGTTATGGGGTTACTGTGCAGGTCACTGCTATGGGGGCACTGTGGATGTTATAGGGTTACTGTGTAGGTCACTGTTATGGGGGCACTGTGGATGTTATGGGGTTACTGTGCAGGTCACTGTTATGGGGGCACTGTGGATGTTATGGGGTTACTGTGCAGCTCACTGTTATGGGGTCACTGTGGATGTTATGGGGTTACTGTGCAGGTCACTGTTATGGGGGCACTGTGGATGTTATGGGGTTACTGTGCAGGTCACTATTATGGGGGCACTGTGTATGTTATGGGGTTACTGTGCAGGTCACTATTATGGGGGCACTGTGTATGTTATGGGGTTACTGTGCAGGTCACTGTTATGGGGGCACTGTGGATGTTATGGGGTTACTGTGCAGGTCACTATTATGGGGGCACTGTGGATGTTATGGGGTTACTGTGCAGGTCACTGTTATGGGGGCACTGTGGATATTATAGGGTTACTGTGCAGGTCACTGTTATGGGGGCACTGTGGATGTTATAGGGTTACTGTTCAGGTCACTGCTATGGGGGCACTGTGGATGTTATGGGGTTACTGTGCAGGTCACTGTTATGGGGGCACTGTGGATGTTATGGGGTTACTGTGCAGGTCACTGTTATGGGGGCACTGTGTATGTTATGGGGTTACTGTGCAGGTCACTGTTATGGGGGCACTGTGGATGTTATGGGGTTACTGTGCAGGTCACTATTATGGGGGCGCTGTGGATGTTATGGGGTTACTGTGCAGGTCACTGTTATGGGGTCACTGTGGATCTTATAGGGTTACTGTGCAGGTCACTGTTATGGGGGCACTGTGTATGTTATGGGGTTACTGTGCAGGTCACTATTATGGGGGTGCTGTGGATGTTATGGGGTTACTGTGCAGGTCACTGTTATGGGAGCACTGTGGATGTTATGGGGTTACTGTGCAGGTCACTGTTATGGGGGCACTGTGGATGTTATAGGGTTACTGTGCAGGTCACTATTATGGGGGCACTGTGGATGTTATAGGGTTACTGTGCAGGTCACTGTTATGGGGGCACTGTGGATGTTATGGGGTTACTGTGCAGGTCACTATTATGGGGGCACTGTGGATGTTATGGGGTTACTGTGCAGGTCACTGTTATGGGGGCACTGTGGATGTTATGGGGTTACTGTGCAGGTCACTATTATGGGGTCACTGTGGATGTTATGGGGTTACTGTGCAGGTCACTGTTATGGGGTCACTGTGGATCTTATAGGGTTACTGTGCAGGTCACTATTATGGAGGCACTGTGGATGTTATGGGCTTACTGTGCAGGTCACTGTTATGGGGGCACTGTGGATGTTATAGGGTTACTGTGCAGGTCACTGTTATGGGGGCACTGTGTATGTTATGGGGTTACTGTGCAGGTCACTGCTATGGGGTCACTGTGGATTTTATAGGGTTACTGTGCAGGTCACTATTATGGGGTCACTGTGGATGTTATGGGGTTACTGTGCAGGTCACTGTTATGGGGGCACTGTGGATGTTATAGGGTTACTGTGCAGGTCACTGTTATGGGGGCACTGTGGATTTTATAGGGTTACTGTGCAGGTCACTATTATGGGGTCACTGTGGATGTTATGGGGTTACTGTGCAGGTCACTGTTATGGGGGCACTGTGGATGTTATAGGGTTACTGTGCAGGTCACTGTTATGGGGGCACTGTGGATGTTATGGGGTTACTGTGCAGGTCACTGTTATGGGGGCACTGTGGATGTTATAGGGTTACTGTGCAGGTCACTGTTATGGGGGCACTGTGGATGTTATGGGGTTACTGTGCAGGTCACTGTTATGGGGGCACTGTGGATGTTATGGGGTTACTGTGCAGGTCACTGTTATGGGGGCACTGTGGATGTTATAGGGTTACTGTGCAGGTCACTGTTATGGGGGCACTGTGGATGTTATGGGGTTACTGTGCAGGTCACTGTTATGGGGGCACTGTGGATGTTATGGGGTTACTGTGCAGGTCACTGTTATGGGGGCACTGTGTATGTTATGGGGTTACTGTGCAGGTCACTGTTATGGGGGCGCTGTGGATGTTATGGGGGCACTGTGCAGGTCACTGTTATGGGGGCACTGTGTATGTTATGGGGTTACTGTGCAGGTCACTGTTATGGGGTCACTGTGGATGTTATGGGGTTACTGTGCAGGTCACTGTTATGGGGTCACTGTGGATGTTATGGGGTTACTGTGCAGGTCACTGTTATGGGGGCACTGTGTATGTTATGGGGTTACTGTGCAGGTCACTGTTATGGGGTCACTGTGGATGTTATGGGGTTACTGTGCAGGTCACTGTTATGGGGTCACTGTGGATCTTATAGGGTTACTGTGCAGGTCACTGTTATGGGGGCACTGTGGATGTTATAGGGTTACTGTGCAGGTCACTGTTATGGGGGCACTGTGTATGTTATGGGGTTACTGTGCAGGTCACTGTTATGTGGGCACTGTGGATGTTATGGGGTTACTGTGCAGGTCACTGTTATGGGGGCACTGTGGATGTTATGGGGTTACTGTGCAGGTCACTGTTATGGGGGCACTGTGGATGTTATGGGGTTACTGTGCAGGTCACTGTTATGGGGTCACTGTGGATCTTATAGGGTTACTGTGCAGGTCACTGTTATGGGGTCACTGTGGATGTTATGGGGTTACTGTGCAGGTCACTGTTATGGGGTCACTGTGTATGTTATGGGGTTACTGTGCAGGTCACTATTATGGGGGCACTGTGTATGTTATGGGGTTACTGTGCAGGTCACTGTTATGTGGGCACTGTGGATGTTATGGGGTTACTGTGCAGGTCACTGTTATGGGGGCACTGTGGATGTTATGGGGTTACTGTGCAGGTCACTGTTATGGGGTCACTGTGGATGTTATGGGGTTACTGTTCAGGTCACTATTATGGGGGCACTGTGGATGTTATGGGGTTACTGTGCAGGTCACTGTTATGGGGTCACTGTGGATGTTATGGGGTTACTGTGCAGGTCACTGTTATGGGGGCACTGTGTATGTTATGGGGTTACTGTGCAGGTCACTTTTATGGGGGCACTGTGGATGTTATAGGGTTACTGTGCAGGTCACTGTTATGGGGTCACTGTGGATGTTATAGGGTTACTGTGCAGGTCACTGTTATGGGGGCACTGTGGATGTTATGGGGTTACTGTGCAGGTCACTGTTATGGGGTCACTGTGTATGTTATGGGGTTACTGTGCAGGTCACTATTATGGGGGCGCTGTGGATCTTATGGGGTTACTGTGCAGGTCACTGTTATGGGGGCACTGTGGATGTTATGGGGTTACTGTGCAGGTTACTGTTATGGGGGCACTGTGTATGTTATGGGGTTACTGTGCAGGTCACTATTATGGGGGCGCTGTGGATCTTATGGGGTTACTGTGCAGGTCACTATTATGGGGGCACTGTGTATGTTATGGGGTTACTGTGCAGGTCACTGTTATGGGGGCACTGTGGATGTTATGGGGTTACTGTGCAGGTCACTGTTATGGGGGCACTGTGGATGTTATGGGGGCACCGTGACTATCACTGTTATGGGGGCACTGTGGATGTTATGGGGTTACTGTGCAGGTCACTGTTATGGGGGCACTGTGGATGTTATGGGGTTACTGTGCAGGTCACTGTTATGGGGGCACTGTGGATGTTATAGGGTTACTGTGCAGGTCACTGTTATGGAGTCACTGTGGATGTTATGGGGTTACTGTGCAGGTCACTGTTATGGGGGCACTTTGGATCTTATAGGGTTACTGTGTAGGTCACTGTTATGGGGGCACTGTGGATGTTATGGGGTTACTGTGCAGGTCACTGTTATGGGGTCACTGTGAATGTTATGGGGTTACTGTGCAGGTCACTGTTATGGGGGCACTGTGTATGTTATGGGGTTACTGTGCAGGTCACTGTTATGGGGGCACTGTGTATGTTATGGGGTTACTGTGCAGGTCACTGTTATGGGGGCACTGTGGATGTTATGGGGTTACTGTGCAGGTCACTGCTATGGGGGCGCTGTGGATGTTATGGGGTTACTGTGCAGGTCACTGTTATGGGGTCACTGTGGATGTTATGGGGTTACTGTGCAGGTCACTATTATGGGGTCACTGTGGATCTTATAGGGTTACTGTGCAGGTCACTGTTATGGGGGCACTGTGGATGTTATAGGGTTACTGTGCAGGTCACTGTTATGGGGGCACTGTGGATGTTATGGGGTTACTGTGCAGGTCACTATTATGGGGTCACTGTGGATCTTATAGGGTTACTGTGCAGGTCACTGTTATGGGGGCACTGTGGATGTTATGGGGTTACTGTGCAGGTCACTGTTATGGGGGCACTGTGTATGTTATGGGGTTACTGTGCAGGTCACTGTTATGGGGTCACTGTGTATGTTATGGGGTTACTGTGCAGGTCACTGTTATGGGGGCACTGTGGATGTTATGGAGTCACTGTGCAGGTCACTGTTATGGGGGCACTGTGGATGTTATGGGGTTACTGTGCAGGTCACTGTTATGGAGTCACTGTGGATCTTATAGGGTTACTGTGCAGGTCACTGTTATGGGGGCACTGTGTATGTTATGGGGTTACTGTGCAGGTCACTGTTATGGGGGCACTGTGGATGTTATGGGGTTACTGTGCAGGTCACTGCTATGGGGGCACTGTGGATGTTATAGGGTTACTGTGCAGGTCACTGTTATGGGGGCACTGTGGATATTATGGGGTTACTGTGCAGGTCACTGTTATGGGGTCACTGTGGATGTTATAGGGTTACTGTGCAGGTCACTGTTATGGGGGCACTGTTTATGTTATGGGGTTACTGTGCAGGTCACTGTTATGGGGGCACTGTGGATGTTATGGAGTTACTGTGCTGGTCACTGTTATGGGGTCACTGTGGATCTTATAGGGTTACTGTGCAGGTCACTGTTATGGGGGCACTGTGTATGTTATGGGGTTACTGTGCAGGTCACTGTTATGGGGGCACTGTGGATGTTATAGGGTTACTGTGCAGGTCACTGTTATGGGGGCACTGTGAATGTTATGGGGTTACTGTGCAGGTCACTGTTATGGGGGCACTGTGGATGTTATGGGGTTACTGTGCAGGTCACTGTTATGGGGGCACTGTGGATGTTATAGGGTTACTGTGCAGGTCACTGTTATGGGGGCACTGTGTATGTTATGGGGTTACTGTACAGGTCACTGTTATGGGGTCACTGTGGATGTTATAGGGTTACTGTGCAGGTCACTGTTATGGGGGCACTGTGGATGTTATGGGGGCACTGTGTATGTTATGGGGTTACTGTGCAGGTCACTGTTATGGGGTCACTGTGGATGTTATAGGGTTACTGTGCAGGTCACTGTTATGTGGGCACTGTGTATGTTATGGGGTTACTGTGCAGGTCACTGTTATGGGGGCACTGTGGATGTTATGGGGTTACTGTGCAGGTCACTGTTATGGGGTCACTGTGGATGTTATAGGGTTACTGTGCAGGTCACTATTATGGGGGCACTGTGTATGTTATGGGGTTACTGTGCAGGTCACTGTTATGGGGGCACTGTGGATGTTATGGGGTTACTGTGCAGGTCACTGCTATGGGGGCACTGTGGATGTTATGGGGTTACTGTGCAGGTCACTATTATGGGGGCGCTGTGGATGTTATGGGGTTACTGTGGATGTTATAGGGTTACTGTGCAGGTCACTGTTATGGGGGCACTGTGTATTTTATGGGGTTACTGTGCAGGTCACTGTTATGGGGGCACTGTGGATGTTATGGGGTTACTGTGCAGGTCACTGTTATGGGGGCGCTGTGGATGTTATAGGGTTACTGTGCAGGTCACTGTTATGGGGGCACTGTGTATGTTATGGGGTTACTGTGCAGGTCACTGTTATGGGGGCACTGTGGATGTTATGGGGTTACTGTGCAGGTCACTGTTATGGGGGCACTGTGGATGTTATGGGGTCACTGTGCAGGTCACTGTTATGGGGGCACTGTGTATTTTATGGGGTTACTGTGCAGGTCACTGTTATGGGGGCACTGTGGATGTTATGGGGTTACTGTGCAGGTCACTGTTATGGGGGCGCTGTGGATGTTATAGGGTTACTGTGCAGGTCACTGTTATGGGGGCACTGTGTATGTTATGGGGTTACTGTGCAGGTCACTGTTATGGGGGCACTGTGGATGTTATGGGGTTACTGTGCAGGTCACTGTTATGGGGGCGCTGTGGATGTTATAGGGTTACTGTGCAGGTCACTGTTATGGGGGCACTGTGTATGTTATGGGGTTACTGTGCAGGTCACTGTTATGGGGGCACTGTGGATGTTATGGGGTTACTGTGCAGGTCACTGTTATGGGGGCACTGTGGATGTTATGGGGTCACTGTGCAGGTCACTGTTATGGGGGCACTGTGGATGTTATGGGGTTACTGTGCAGGTCACTGTTATGGGGGCACTGTGGATGTTATGGGGTCACTGTGCAGGTCACTGTTATGGGGGCACTGTGGATGTTATGGGGTTACTGTGCAGGTCACTATTATGGGGGCACTGTGGATGTTATGGGGTTACTGTGCAGGTCACTGTTATGGGGGCACTGTGTATGTTATGGGGTTACTGTGCAGGTCACTGTTATGGGGTCACTGTGGATCTTATAGGGTTACTGTGCAGGTCACTGTTATGGGGGCACTGTGGATGTTATAGGGTTACTGTGCAGGTCACTATTATGGGGGCGCTGTGTATGTTATGGGGTTACTGTGCAGGTCACTGTTATGGGGGCACTGTGGATGTTATAGGGTTACTGTGCAGGTCACTATTATGGGGTCACTGTGGATGTTATGGGGTTACTGTGCAGGTCACTGTTATGGGGGCACTGTGGATGTTATGGGGTTACTGTGCAGGTCACTGTTATGGGGTCACTGTGGATCTTATAGGGTTACTGTGCAGGTCACTGTTATGGGGTCACTGTGGATCTTATAGGGTTACTGTGCAGGTCACTGTTATGGGGGCACTGTGGATTTTATAGGGTTACTGTGCAGGTCACTATTATGGGGGCACTGTGGATGTTATAGGGTTACTGTGCAGGTCACTGTTATGGGGGCACTGTGGATGTTATAGGGTTACTGTGCAGGTCACTATTATGGGGGCACTGTGGATGTTATGGGGGCACTGTGAATGTTATGGGGTTACTGTGCAGGTCACTGTTATGGGGGCGCTGTGGATGTTATGGGGTTACTGTGCAGGTCACTGTTATGGGGGCACTGTGTATGTTATGGGGTTACTGTGCAGGTCACTGTTATGGGGGCGCTGTGGATGTTATGGGGTTACTGTGCAGGTCACTGTTATGGGGTCACTGTGGATGTTATGGGGTTACTGTGCAGGTCACTATTATGGGGGCACTGTGGATGTTATGGAGTTACTGTGCAGGTCACTGTTATGGGGGCACTGTGGATGTTATGGGGTTACTGTGCAGGTCACTGTTATGGGGGCACTGTGGATCTTATAGGGTTACTGTGCAGGTCACTGTTATGGGGGCACTGTGGATGTTATAGGGTTACTGTGCAGGTCACTGTTATGGGGGCACTGTTGATGTTATGGGTTTACTGTGCAGGTCACTGTTATGGGGGCACTGTGGATGTTATAGGGTTACTGTGCAGGTCACTATTATGGGGGCACTGTGGATGTTATAGGGTTACTGTGCAGGTCACTGTTATGGGGGCACTGTGGATCTTATAGGGTTACTGTGCAGGTCACTATTATGGGGTCACTGTGGATGTTATGGGGTTACTGTGCAGGTCACTGTTATGGGGTCACTGTGGATCTTATAGGGTTACTGTGCAGGTCACTGTTATGGGGGCACTGTGGATTTTATAGGGTTACTGTGCAGGTCACTATTATGGGGGCACTGTGGATGTTATGGGGTTACTGTGCAGGTCACTATTATGGGGGCACTGTGGATGTTATGGGGTTACTGTGCAGGTCACTGTTATGGGGGCACTGTGGATGTTATAGGGTTACTGTGCAGGTCACTATTATGGGGGCGCTGTGGATTTTATAGGGTTACTGTGCAGGTCACTATTATGGGGGCACTGTGGATGTTATGGGGTTACTGTGCAGGTCACTATTATGGGGGCACTGTGGATGTTATGGGGTTACTGTGCAGGTCACTGTTATGGGGGCACTGTGGATGTTATGGGGTTACTGTGCAGGTCACTATTATGGGGGCACTGTGGATGTTATGGGGTTACTGTGCAGGTCACTGTTATGGGGGCACTGTGGATGTTATGGGGTTACTGTGCAGGTCACTGTTATGGGGGCACTGTGGATGTTATGGGGTTACTGTGCAGGTCACTGTTATGGGGTCACTGTGGATGTTATGGGGTTACTGTGCAGGTCACTGTTATGAGGTCACTGTGGATGTTATAGGGTTACTGTGCAGGTCACTGTTATGGGGTCACTGTGGATGTTATGGGGTTACTGTGCAGGTCACTATTATGGGGGCACTGTGGATGTTATGGGGTTACTGTGCAGGTCACTGTTATGGGGGCACTGTGGATGTTATGGGGTTACTGTGCAGGTCACTATTATGGGGGCACTGTGGATGTTATGGGGTTACTGTGCAGGTCACTGTTATGGGGGCACTGTGGATGTTATGGGGTTACTGTGCAGGTCACTGTTATGGGGGCACTGTGGATGTTATGGGGTTACTGTGCAGGTCACTGTTATGGGGGCACTGTGTATGTTATGGGGTTACTGTGCAGGTCACTATTATGGGGGCACTGTGGATGTTATGGGGTTACTGTGCAGGTCACTATTATGGGGGCACTGTGGATGTTATGGGGTTACTGTGCAGGTCACTGTTATGGGGTCACTGTGGATGTTATAGGGTTACTGTGCAGGTCACAGTTATGGGGGCACTGTGGATGTTATGGGGTTACTGTGCAGGTCACTGTTATGAGGTCACTGTGGATGTTATAGGGTTACTGTGCAGGTCACTGTTATGGGGGCACTGTGGATGTTATGGGGTTACTGTGCAGGTCACTGTTATGAGGTCACTGTGGATGTTATAGGGTTACTGTGCAGGTCACTGTTATGGGGGCGCTGTGGATTTTATAGGGTTACTGTGCAGGTCAGTATTATGGGGGCACTGTGGATGTTATGGGGTTACTGTGCAGGTCACTGTTATGGGGTCACTGTGGATGTTATGGGGTTACTGTGCAGGTCACTGTTATGGGGGCACTGTGGATCTTATAGGGTTACTGTGCAGGTCACTGTTATGGGGTCACTGTGGATGTTATGGGGTTACTGTGCAGGTCACTATTATGGGGGCACTGTGGATGTTATGGGGTTACTGTGCAGGTCACTGTTATGGGGGCACTGTGGATGTTATGGGGTTACTGTGCAGGTCACTATTATGGGGGCACTTTGGATGTTATGGGGTTACTGTGCAGGTCACTGTTATGGGGGCACTGTGGATGTTATGGGGTTACTGTGCAGGTCACTATTATGGGGGCACTGTGGATGTTATGGGGTTACTGTGCAGGTCACTGTTATGGGGTCACTGTGGATGTTATAGGGTTACTGTGCAGGTCACAGTTATGGGGGCGCTGTGGATGTTATGGGGTTACTGTGCAGGTCACTGTTATGGGGGCACTGTGGGTGTTATGGGGTTACTGTTCAGGTCACTGTTATGGGGGCACTGTGGATGTTATAGGGTTACTGTGCAGGTCACTGTTATGGGGGCACTGTGGATGTTATGGGGTTACTGTGCAGGTCACTGTTATGGGGGCACTGTGGATGTTATGGGGTTACTGTGCAGGTCACTGTTATGGGGGCACTGTGTATGTTATGGGGTTACTGTGCAGGTCACTGTTATGGGGGCACTGTGGATGTTATGGGGTTACTGTGCAGGTCACTGTTATGGGGGCACTGTGTATGTTATGGGGTTACTGTGCAGGTCACTGTTATGGGGGCACTGTGGATGTTATAGGGTTACTGTGCAGGTCACTGTTATGGGGGCACTGTGGATGTTATGGGGTTACTGTGCAGGTCACTATTATGGGGGCACTGTGGATGTTATGGGGTAACTGTGCAGGTCACTATTATGGGGGCACTGTGGATGTTATGGGGTTACTGTGCAGGTCACTGTTATGGGGGCACTGTGGATGTTATGGGGTTACTGTGCAGGTCACTGTTATGGGGGCACTGTGGATGTTATGGGGTTACTGTGCAGGTCACTGTTATGGGGGCACTGTGGATGTTATGGGGGCACTGTGTATGTTATGGGGTTACTGTGCAGGTCACTGTTATGGGGGCACTGTGGATGTTATGGGGTTACTGTGCAGGTCACTGTTATGGGGGCGCTGTGGATGTTATGGGGTTACTGTGCAGGTCACTGTTATGGGGTCACTGTGGATGTTATGGGGTTACTGTGCAGGTCACTGTTATGGGGTCACTGTGGATGTTATGGGGTTACTGTGCAGGTCACTGTTATGGGGGCACTGTGGATGTTATGGGGTTACTGTGCAGGTCACTATTATGGGGGCACTGTGTATGTTATAGGGTTACTGTGCAGGTCACTGTTATGGGGGCGCTGTGGATGTTATGGGGGCACTGTGTATGTTATGGGGTTACTGTGCAGGTCACTGTTATGGGGGCACTGTGGATGTTATGGGGTTACTGTGCAGGTCACTGTTATGGGGGCGCTGTGGATGTTATGGGGTTACTGTGCAGGTCACTGTTATGGGGGCACTGTGGATGTTATGGGGTTACTGTGCAGGTCACTGTTATGGGGGCACTGTGGATGTTATGGGGTTACTGTGCAGGTCACTGTTATGGGGGCACTGTGTATGTTATGGGGTTACTGTGCAGGTCACTGTTATGGGGGCGCTGTTGATGTTATGGGGTTACTGTGCAGGTCACTGTTATGGGGTCACTGTGGATGTTATGGGGTTACTGTGCAGGTCACTGTTATGGGGGCACTGTGGATGTTATGGGGTTACTGTGCAGGTCACTGTTATGGGGGCACTGTGGATGTTATGGGGTTACTGTGCAGGTCACTATTATGGGGGCACTGTGTATGTTATAGGGTTACTGTGCAGGTCACTGTTATGGGGGCACTGTGGATGTTATGGGGGCACTGTGTATGTTATGGGGTTACTGTGCAGGTCACTGTTATGGGGGCACTGTGGATGTTATGGGGTTACTGTGCAGGTCACTGTTATGGGGTCACTGTGGATGTTATGGGGTTACTGTGCAGGTCACTATTATGGGGTCACTGTGGATGTTATGGCGTTACTGTGCAGGTCACTGTTATGGGGTCACTGTGGATGTTATGGGGTTACTGTGCAGGTCACTGTTATGGGGGCACTGTGGATGTTATGGGGTTACTGTGCAGGTCACTGTTATGGGGGCGCTGTTGATGTTATGGGGTTACTGTGCAGGTCACTGTTATGGGGGCGCTGTTGATGTTATGGGGTTACTGTGCAGGTCACTGTTATGGGGGCGCTGTGGATGTTATAGGGTTACTGTGCAGGTCACTATTATGGGGGCACTGTGGATGTTATGGGGGCACTGTGGATGTTATAGGGTTACTGTGCAGGTCACTATTATGGGGTCACTGTGGATGTTATGGGGTTACTGTGCAGGTCACTGTTATGGGGGCACTGTGGATGTTATAGGGTTACTGTGCAGGTCACTGTTATGGGGGCACTGTGTATGTTATGGGGTTACTGTGCAGGTCACTGTTATGGGGGCACTGTGTATGTTATGGGGTTACTGTGCAGGTCACTGTTATGGGGGCACTGTGGATGTTATGGGGTTACTGTGCAGGTCACTATTATGGGGGCACTGTGGATCTTATAGGGTTACTGTGCTGGTCACTGTGGATCTTATAGGGTTACTGTGCAGGTCACTGTTATGGGGGCACTGTGGATGTTATGGGGTTACTGTGCAGGTCACTGTTATGGGGGCACTGTGGATGTTATGGGGTTACTGTGCAGGTCACTGTTATGGGGGCACTGTGTATGTTATGGGGTTACTGTGCAGGTCACTATTATGGGGGCACTGTGTATGTTATGGGGTTACTGTGCAGGTCACTGTTATGGGGGCACTGTGTATGTTATGGGGTTACTGTGCAGGTCACTGTTATGGGGGCACTGTGTATGTTATGGGGTTACTGTGCTGGTCACTGTTATGGGGTCACTGTGGATGTTATGGGGTTACTGTGCAGGTCACTATTATGGGGGCACTGTGTATGTTATGGGGTTACTGTGCAGGTCACTGTTATGGGGGCGCTGTGGATGTTATGGGGTTACTGTGCAGGTCACTGTTATGGGGTCACTGTGTATGTTATGGGGTTACTGTGCAGGTCACTGTTATGGGGTCACTGTGGATTTTATAGGGTTACTGTGCAGGTCACTGTTATGGGGGCACTGTGGATCTTATAGGGTTACTGTGCAGGTCACTGTTATGGGGGCACTGTTGATGTTATGGCGTTACTGTGCAGGTCACTGTTATGGGGGCACTGTGTATGTTATGGGGTTACTGTGCAGGTCACTGTTATGGGGGCGCTGTGGATGTTATGGGGTTACTGTGCAGGTCACTATTATGGGGGCACTGTGGATCTTATAGGGTTACTGTGCTGGTCACTGTTATGGGGTCACTGTGGATCTTATAGGGTTACTGTGCAGGTCACTGTTATGGGGTCACTGTGGATGTTATAGGGTTACTGTGCAGGTCACTATTATGGGGGCGCTGTGGATGTTATGGGGTTACTGTGCAGGTCACTGTTATGGGGTCACTGTGGATCTTATAGGGTTACTGTGCAGGTCACTGTTATGGGGTCACTGTGGATGTTATAGGGTTACTGTGCAGGTCACTATTATGGGGGCGCTGTGTATGTTATGGGGTTACTGTGCAGGTCACTGTTATGGGGGCACTGTGGATGTTATAGGGTTACTGTGCAGGTCACTGTTATGGGGGCACTGTGGATGTTATGGGGTTACTGTGCAGGTCACTGTTATGGGGGCACTGTGGATGTTATGGGGTTACTGTGCAGGTCACTGTTATGGGGGCACTGTGGATTTTATAGGGTTACTGTGCAGGTCACTATTATGGGGGCACTGTGGATGTTATAGGGTTACTGTGCAGGTCACTGTTATGGGGGCACTGTGGATGTTATAGGGTTACTGTGCAGGTCACTATTATGGGGGCACTGTGGATGTTATGGGGGCACTGTGAATGTTATGGGGTTACTGTGCAGGTCACTGTTATGGGGGCGCTGTGGATGTTATGGGGTTACTGTGCAGGTCACTGTTATGGGGGCACTGTGGATGTTATGGGGTTACTGTGCAGGTCACTATTATGGGGGCACTGTGGATGTTATGGGGTTACTGTGCAGGTCACTGTTATGGGGTCACTGTGGATGTTATAGGGTTACTGTGCAGGTCACAGTTATGGGGGCGCTGTGGATGTTATGGGGTTACTGTGCAGGTCACTGTTATTGGGGCACTGTGGATGTTATGGGGTTACTGTTCAGGTCACTGTTATGGGGGCACTGTGGATGTTATAGGGTTACTGTGCAGGTCACTGTTATGGGGGCACTGTGGATGTTATGGGGTTACTGTGCAGGTCACTGTTATGGGGGCACTGTGGATGTTATGGGGTTACTGTGCAGGTCACTGTTATGGGGGCACTGTGTATGTTATGGGGTTACTGTGCAGGTCACTGTTATGGGGGCACTGTGGATGTTATGGGGTTACTGTGCAGGTCACTGTTATGGGGTCACTGTGGATGTTATGGGGTTACTGTGCAGGTCACTATTATGGGGGCACTGTGGATGTTATGGGGTAACTGTGCAGGTCACTATTATGGGGGCACTGTGGATGTTATGGGGTTACTGTGCAGGTCACTGTTATGGGGTCACTGTGGATGTTATGGGGTTACTGTGCAGGTCACTGTTATGGGGGCGCTGTGGATGTTATAGGGTTACTGTGCAGGTCACTGTTATGGGGGCACTGTGGATGTTATGGGGTTACTGTGCAGGTCACTGTTATGGGGGCACTGTGGATGTTATGGGGTTACTGTGCAGGTCACTGTTATGGGGGCACTGTGGATGTTATGGGGTTACTGTGCAGGTCACTATTATGGGGGCACTGTGTATGTTATAGGGTTACTGTGCAGGTCACTGTTATGGGGGCACTGTGGATGTTATGGGGGCACTGTGTATGTTATGGGGTTACTGTGCAGGTCACTGTTATGGGGGCACTGTGGATGTTATGGGGTTACTGTGCAGGTCACTGTTATGGGGGCGCTGTGGATGTTATGGGGTTACTGTGCAGATCACTGTTATGGGGTCACTGTGGATGTTATGGGGTTACTGTGCAGGTCACTGTTATGGGGGCACTGTGTATGTTATGGGGTTACTGTGCAGGTCACTGTTATGGGGGCGCTGTTGATGTTATGGGGTTACTGTGCAGGTCACTGTTATGGGGGCGCTGTTGATGTTATGGGGTTACTGTGCAGGTCACTGTTATGGGGGCGCTGTGGATGTTATAGGGTTACTGTGCAGGTCACTATTATGGGGGCACTGTGGATGTTATGGGGGCACTGTGGATGTTATAGGGTTACTGTGCAGGTCACTATTATGGGGTCACTGTGGATGTTATGGGGTTACTGTGCAGGTCACTGTTATGGGGGCACTGTGGATGTTATAGGGTTACTGTGCAGGTCACTGTTATGGGGGCACTGTGTATGTTATGGGGTTACTGTGCAGGTCACTATTATGGGGTCACTGTGGATCTTATGGGGTTACTGTGCAGGTCACTGCTATGGGGGCACTGTGGATGTTATAGGGTTACTGTGCAGGTCACTGTTATGGGGGCACTGTGGATGTTATGGGGTTACTGTGCAGGTCACTGTTATGGGGGCACTGTGTATGTTATGGGGTTACTGTGCAGGTCACTGTTATGGGGTCACTGTGGATGTTATGGGGTTACTGTGCAGGTCACTGTTATGGGGGCACTGTGGATGTTATGGGGTTACTGTGCAGGTCACTGTTATGGGGGCACTGTGGATGTTATGGGGTTACTGTGCAGGTCACTATTATGGGGGCACTGTGTATGTTATGGGGTTACTGTGCAGGTCACTATTATGGGGGCACTGTGTATGTTATGGGGTTACTGTGCAGGTCACTGTTATGGGGGCACTGTGTATGTTATGGGGTTACTGTGCAGGTCACTGTTATGGGGGCACTGTGGATGTTATGGGGTTACTGTGCAGGTCACTGTTATGGGGGCACTGTGGATGTTATGGGGTTACTGTGCAGGTCACTGTTATGGGGGCACTGTTGATGTTATGGGGTTACTGTGCAGGTCACTGTTATGGGGGCACTGTGTATGTTATAGGGTTACTGTGCAGGTCACTGTTATGGGGGCGCTGTGGATGTTATGGGGTTACTGTGCAGGTCACTGTTATGGAGTCACTGTGGATGTTATGGGGTTACTGTGCAGGTCACTGTTATGGGGGCACTGTGTATGTTATGGGGTTACTGTGCAGGTCACTATTATGGGGGCACTGTGGATGTTATAGGGTTACTGTGCAGGTCACTGTTATGGGGGCACTGTGGATGTTATGGGGTTACTGTGCAGGTCACTGTTATGGGGGCACTGTGGATGTTATAGGGTTACTGTGCAGGTCACTGTTATGGGGGCACTGTGTATGTTATGGGGTTACTGTGCAGGTCACTATTATGGGGGCACTGTGTATGTTATGGGGTTACTGTGCAGGTCACTGTTATGGGGGCACTGTGGATGTTATGGGGTTACTGTGCAGGTCACTGTTATGGGGGCGCTGTGGATGTTATGGGGTTACTGTGCAGGTCACTGTTATGGGGTCACTGTGTATGTTATGGGGTTACTGTGCAGGTCACTGTTATGGGGTCACTGTGGATTTTATAGGGTTACTGTGCAGGTCACTGTTATGGGGGCACTGTGGATCTTATAGGGTTACTGTGCAGGTCACTGTTATGGGGGCACTGTTGATGTTATGGCGTTACTGTGCAGGTCACTGTTATGGGGGCACTGTGTATGTTATGGGGTTACTGTGCAGGTCACTGTTATGGGGTCACTGTGGGTGTTATGGGGTTACTGTGCAGGTCACTGTTATGGGGGCGCTGTGGATGTTATGGGGTTACTGTGCAGGTCACTGTTATGGGGGCACTGTGTATGTTATGGGGTTACTGTGCAGGTCACTATTATGGGGGCACTGTGGATCTTATAGGGTTACTGTGCTGGTCACTGTTATGGGGTCACTGTGGATCTTATAGGGTTACTGTGCAGGTCACTATTATGGGGGCACTGTGTATGTTATGGGGTTACTGTGCAGGTCACTGTTATGGGGTCACTGTGGATTTTATAGGGTTACTGTGCAGGTCACTATTATGGAGGCACTGTGGATCTTATAGGGTTACTGTGCAGGTCACTGTTATGGGGTCACTGTGGATCTTATAGGGTTACTGTGCAGGTCACTATTATGGAGGCACTGTGGATGTTATGGGGTTACTGTGCAGGTCACTGTTATGGGGTCACTGTGGATCTTATAGGGTTACTGTGCAGGTCACTATTATGGGGGCACTGTGTATGTTATGGGGTTACTGTGCAGGTCACTGTTATGGGGTCACTGTGGATTTTATAGGGTTACTGTGCAGGTCACTATTATGGGGTCACCGTGTATGTTATGGGGTTACTGTGCAGGTCACTGTTATGGGGGCACTGTGGATGTTATGGGGTTACTGTGCAGGTCACTATTATGGAGGCACTGTGGATCTTATAGGGTTACTGTGCAGGTCACTATTATGGAGGCACTGTGGATCTTATAGGGTTACTGTGCAGGTCACTATTATGGAGGCACTGTGGATGTTATGGGGTTACTGTGCAGGTCACTGTTATGGGGTCACTGTGGATTTTATAGGGTTACTGTGCAGGTCACTATTATGGAGGCACTGTGGATGTTATGGGGTTACTGTGCAGGTCACTGTTATGGGGTCACTGTGGATCTTATAGGGTTACTGTGCAGGTCACTATTATGGAGGCACTGTGGATCTTATAGGGTTACTGTGCAGGTCACTATTATGGAGGCACTGTGGATGTTATGGGGTTACTGTGCAGGTCACTGTTATGGGGTCACTGTGGATCTTATAGGGTTACTGTGCAGGTCACTATTATGGGGGCACTGTGTATGTTATGGGGTTACTGTGCAGGTCACTGTTATGGGGTCACTGTGGATTTTATAGGGTTACTGTGCAGGTCACTATTATGGGGTCACTGTGTATGTTATGGGGTTACTGTGCAGGTCACTGTTATGGGGGCACTGTGGATGTTATGGGGTTACTGTGCAGGTCACTATTATGGAGGCACTGTGTATGTTATGGGGTTACTGTGCAGGTCACTGTTATGGGGTCACTGTGGATGTTATGGGGTTACTGTGCAGGTCACTGTTATGGGGGCACTGTGGATGTTATGGGGTTACTGTGCAGGTCACTGTTATGGGGTCACTGTGGATGTTATGGGGTTACTGTGCAGGTCACTATTATGGGGGCACTGTGTATGTTATGGGGTTACTGTGCAGGTCACTATTATGGGGGCACTGTGGATGTTATGGGGTTACTGTGCAGGTCACTGTTATGGGGGCACTGTGTATGTTATGGGGTTACTGTGCAGGTCACTGTTATGGGGGCACTGTTGATGTTATGGGGTTACTGTGCAGGTCACTATTATGGGGGCACTGTGGATGTTATGGGGTTACTGTGCAGGTCACTGTTATGGGGGCACTGATGATGTTATGGGGTTACTGTGCAGGTCACTATTATGGGGGCACTGTGGATGTTATGGGGTTACTGTGCAGGTCACTGCTATGGGGGCACTGTGGATGTTATAGGGTTACTGTGTAGGTCACTGTTATGGGGGCACTGTGGATGTTATGGGGTTACTGTGCAGGTCACTGTTATGGGGGCACTGTGGATGTTATGGGGTTACTGTGCAGCTCACTGTTATGGGGTCACTGTGGATGTTATGGGGTTACTGTGCAGGTCACTGTTATGGGGGCACTGTGGATGTTATGGGGTTACTGTGCAGGTCACTATTATGGGGGCACTGTGTATGTTATGGGGTTACTGTGCAGGTCACTATTATGGGGGCACTGTGTATGTTATGGGGTTACTGTGCAGGTCACTATTATGGGGGCACTGTGTATGTTATGGGGTTACTGTGCAGGTCACTGTTATGGGGGCACTGTGGATGTTATGGGGTTACTGTGCAGGTCACTATTATGGGGGCACTGTGGATGTTATGGGGTTACTGTGCAGGTCACTGTTATGGGGGCACTGTGGATATTATAGGGTTACTGTGCAGGTCACTGTTATGGGGGCACTGTGGATGTTATAGGGTTACTGTTCAGGTCACTGCTATGGGGGCACTGTGGATGTTATGGGGTTACTGTGCAGGTCACTGTTATGGGGGCACTGTGGATGTTATGGGGTTACTGTGCAGGTCACTGTTATGGGGGCACTGTGTATGTTATGGGGTTACTGTGCAGGTCACTGTTATGGGGGCACTGTGGATGTTATGGGGTTACTGTGCAGGTCACTATTATGGGGGCGCTGTGGATGTTATGGGGTTACTGTGCAGGTCACTGTTATGGGGTCACTGTGGATCTTATAGGGTTACTGTGCAGGTCACTGTTATGGGGGCACTGTGTATGTTATGGGGTTACTGTGCAGGTCACTATTATGGGGGTGCTGTGGATGTTATGGGGTTACTGTGCAGGTCACTGTTATGGGAGCACTGTGGATGTTATGGGGTTACTGTGCAGGTCACTGTTATGGGGGCACTGTGGATGTTATAGGGTTACTGTGCAGGTCACTGTTATGGGGTCACTGTGGATGTTATGGGGTTACTGTGCAGGTCACTGTTATGGGGGCACTGTGGATGTTATAGGGTTACTGTGCAGGTCACTATTATGGGGGCACTGTGGATGTTATAGGGTTACTGTGCAGGTCACTGTTATGGGGGCACTGTGGATGTTATGGGGTTACTGTGCAGGTCACTATTATGGGGGCACTGTGGATGTTATGGGGTTACTGTGCAGGTCACTATTATGGGGTCACTGTGGATGTTATGGGGTTACTGTGCAGGTCACTGTTATGGGGTCACTGTGGATCTTATAGGGTTACTGTGCAGGTCACTGTTATGGGGGCACTGTGGATGTTATGGGCTTACTGTGCAGGTCACTGTTATGGGGGCACTGTGGATGTTATAGGGTTACTGTGCAGGTCACTGTTATGGGGGCACTGTGTATGTTATGGGGTTACTGTGCAGGTCACTGCTATGGGGTCACTGTGGATTTTATAGGGTTACTGTGCAGGTCACTATTATGGGGTCACTGTGGATGTTATGGGGTTACTGTGCAGGTCACTGTTATGGGGGCACTGTGGATGTTATAGGGTTACTGTGCAGGTCACTGTTATGGGGGCACTGTGGATTTTATAGGGTTACTGTGCAGGTCACTATTATGGGGTCACTGTGGATGTTATGGGGTTACTGTGCAGGTCACTGTTATGGGGGCACTGTGGATGTTATAGGGTTACTGTGCAGGTCACTGTTATGGGGGCACTGTGGATGTTATGGGGTTACTGTGCAGGTCACTGTTATGGGGGCACTGTGGATGTTATAGGGTTACTGTGCAGGTCACTGTTATGGGGGCACTGTGGATGTTATGGGGTTACTGTGCAGGTCACTGTTATGGGGGCACTGTGGATGTTATGGGGTTACTGTGCAGGTCACTGTTATGGGGGCACTGTGGATGTTATAGGGTTACTGTGCAGGTCACTGTTATGGGGGCACTGTGGATGTTATGGGGTTACTGTGCAGGTCACTGTTATGGGGGCACTGTGGATGTTATGGGGTTACTGTGCAGGTCACTGTTATGGGGGCACTGTGTATGTTATGGGGTTACTGTGCAGGTCACTGTTATGGGGGCGCTGTGGATGTTATGGGGGCACTGTGCAGGTCACTGTTATGGGGGCACTGTGTATGTTATGGGGTTACTGTGCAGGTCACTGTTATGGGGTCACTGTGGATGTTATGGGGTTACTGTGCAGGTCACTGTTATGGGGTCACTGTGGATGTTATGGGGTTACTGTGCAGGTCACTGTTATGGGGGCACTGTGTATGTTATGGGGTTACTGTGCAGGTCACTGTTATGGGGTCACTGTGGATGTTATGGGGTTACTGTGCAGGTCACTGTTATGGGGTCACTGTGGATCTTATAGGGTTACTGTGCAGGTCACTGTTATGGGGGCACTGTGGATGTTATAGGGTTACTGTGCAGGTCACTGTTATGGGGGCACTGTGTATGTTATGGGGTTACTGTGCAGGTCACTGTTATGTGGGCACTGTGGATGTTATGGGGTTACTGTGCAGGTCACTGTTATGGGGGCACTGTGGATGTTATGGGGTTACTGTGCAGGTCACTGTTATGGGGGCACTGTGGATGTTATGGGGTTACTGTGCAGGTCACTGTTATGGGGTCACTGTGGATCTTATAGGGTTACTGTGCAGGTCACTGTTATGGGGTCACTGTGGATGTTATGGGGTTACTGTGCAGGTCACTGTTATGGGGTCACTGTGTATGTTATGGGGTTACTGTGCAGGTCACTATTATGGGGGCACTGTGTATGTTATGGGGTTACTGTGCAGGTCACTGTTATGTGGGCACTGTGGATGTTATGGGGTTACTGTGCAGGTCACTGTTATGGGGGCACTGTGGATGTTATGGGGTTACTGTGCAGGTCACTGTTATGGGGTCACTGTGGATGTTATGGGGTTACTGTTCAGGTCACTATTATGGGGGCACTGTGGATGTTATGGGGTTACTGTGCAGGTCACTGTTATGGGGTCACTGTGGATGTTATGGGGTTACTGTGCAGGTCACTGTTATGGGGGCACTGTGTATGTTATGGGGTTACTGTGCAGGTCACTTTTATGGGGGCACTGTGGATGTTATAGGGTTACTGTGCAGGTCACTGTTATGGGGTCACTGTGGATGTTATAGGGTTACTGTGCAGGTCACTGTTATGGGGGCACTGTGGATGTTATGGGGTTACTGTGCAGGTCACTGTTATGGGGTCACTGTGTATGTTATGGGGTTACTGTGCAGGTCACTATTATGGGGGCGCTGTGGATCTTATGGGGTTACTGTGCAGGTCACTGTTATGGGGGCACTGTGGATGTTATGGGGTTACTGTGCAGGTTACTGTTATGGGGGCACTGTGTATGTTATGGGGTTACTGTGCAGGTCACTATTATGGGGGCGCTGTGGATCTTATGGGGTTACTGTGCAGGTCACTATTATGGGGGCACTGTGTATGTTATGGGGTTACTGTGCAGGTCACTGTTATGGGGGCACTGTGGATGTTATGGGGTTACTGTGCAGGTCACTGTTATGGGGGCACTGTGGATGTTATGGGGGCACCGTGACTATCACTGTTATGGGGGCACTGTGGATGTTATGGGGTTACTGTGCAGGTCACTGTTATGGGGGCACTGTGGATGTTATGGGGTTACTGTGCAGGTCACTGTTATGGGGGCACTGTGGATGTTATAGGGTTACTGTGCAGGTCACTGTTATGGAGTCACTGTGGATGTTATGGGGTTACTGTGCAGGTCACTGTTATGGGGGCACTTTGGATCTTATAGGGTTACTGTGTAGGTCACTGTTATGGGGGCACTGTGGATGTTATGGGGTTACTGTGCAGGTCACTGTTATGGGGTCACTGTGAATGTTATGGGGTTACTGTGCAGGTCACTGTTATGGGGGCACTGTGTATGTTATGGGGTTACTGTGCAGGTCACTGTTATGGGGGCACTGTGTATGTTATGGGGTTACTGTGCAGGTCACTGTTATGGGGGCACTGTGGATGTTATGGGGTTACTGTGCAGGTCACTGCTATGGGGGCGCTGTGGATGTTATGGGGTTACTGTGCAGGTCACTGTTATGGGGTCACTGTGGATGTTATGGGGTTACTGTGCAGGTCACTATTATGGGGTCACTGTGGATCTTATAGGGTTACTGTGCAGGTCACTGTTATGGGGGCACTGTGGATGTTATAGGGTTACTGTGCAGGTCACTGTTATGGGGGCACTGTGGATGTTATGGGGTTACTGTGCAGGTCACTATTATGGGGTCACTGTGGATCTTATAGGGTTACTGTGCAGGTCACTGTTATGGGGGCACTGTGGATGTTATAGGGTTACTGTGCAGGTCACTGTTATGGGGGCACTGTGTATGTTATGGGGTTACTGTGCAGGTCACTGTTATGGGGGCGCTGTGTATGTTATGGGGTTACTGTGCAGGTCACTGTTATGGGGTCACTGTGTATGTTATGGGGTTACTGTGCAGGTCACTGTTATGGGGGCACTGTGGATGTTATGGAGTCACTGTGCAGGTCACTGTTATGGGGGCACTGTGGATGTTATGGGGTTACTGTGCAGGTCACTGTTATGGAGTCACTGTGGATCTTATAGGGTTACTGTGCAGGTCACTGTTATGGGGGCACTGTGTATGTTATGGGGTTACTGTGCAGGTCACTGTTATGGGGGCACTGTGGATGTTATGGGGTTACTGTGCAGGTCACTGCTATGGGGGCACTGTGGATGTTATAGGGTTACTGTGCAGGTCACTGTTATGGGGGCACTGTGGATATTATGGGGTTACTGTGCAGGTCACTGTTATGGGGTCACTGTGGATGTTATAGGGTTACTGTGCAGGTCACTGTTATGGGGGCACTGTTTATGTTATGGGGTTACTGTGCAGGTCACTGTTATGGGGGCACTGTGGATGTTATGGAGTTACTGTGCTGGTCACTGTTATGGGGTCACTGTGGATCTTATAGGGTTACTGTGCAGGTCACTGTTATGGGGGCACTGTGTATGTTATGGGGTTACTGTGCAGGTCACTGTTATGGGGGCACTGTGGATGTTATAGGGTTACTGTGCAGGTCACTGTTATGGGGGCACTGTGAATGTTATGGGGTTACTGTGCAGGTCACTGTTATGGGGGCACTGTGGATGTTATGGGGTTACTGTACAGGTCACTGTTATGGGGTCACTGTGGATGTTATAGGGTTACTGTGCAGGTCACTGTTATGGGGGCACTGTGGATGTTATGGGGGCACTGTGTATGTTATGGGGTTACTGTGCAGGTCACTGTTATGGGGTCACTGTGGATGTTATAGGGTTACTGTGCAGGTCACTGTTATGTGGGCACTGTGTATGTTATGGGGTTACTGTGCAGGTCACTGTTATGGGGGCACTGTGGATGTTATGGGGTTACTGTGCAGGTCACTGTTATGGGGTCACTGTGGATGTTATAGGGTTACTGTGCAGGTCACTATTATGGGGGCACTGTGTATGTTATGGGGTTACTGTGCAGGTCACTGTTATGGGGGCACTGTGGATGTTATGGGGTTACTGTGCAGGTCACTGCTATGGGGGCACTGTGGATGTTATGGGGTTACTGTGCAGGTCACTATTATGGGGGCGCTGTGGATGTTATGGGGTTACTGTGGATGTTATAGGGTTACTGTGCAGGTCACTGTTATGGGGGCACTGTGTATTTTATGGGGTTACTGTGCAGGTCACTGTTATGGGGGCACTGTGGATGTTATGGGGTTACTGTGCAGGTCACTGTTATGGGGGCGCTGTGGATGTTATAGGGTTACTGTGCAGGTCACTGTTATGGGGGCACTGTGTATGTTATGGGGTTACTGTGCAGGTCACTGTTATGGGGGCACTGTGGATGTTATGGGGTTACTGTGCAGGTCACTGTTATGGGGGCACTGTGGATGTTATGGGGTCACTGTGCAGGTCACTGTTATGGGGGCACTGTGTATTTTATGGGGTTACTGTGCAGGTCACTGTTATGGGGGCACTGTGGATGTTATGGGGTTACTGTGCAGGTCACTGTTATGGGGGCGCTGTGGATGTTATAGGGTTACTGTGCAGGTCACTGTTATGGGGGCACTGTGTATGTTATGGGGTTACTGTGCAGGTCACTGTTATGGGGGCACTGTGGATGTTATGGGGTTACTGTGCAGGTCACTGTTATGGGGGCGCTGTGGATGTTATAGGGTTACTGTGCAGGTCACTGTTATGGGGGCACTGTGTATGTTATGGGGTTACTGTGCAGGTCACTGTTATGGGGGCACTGTGGATGTTATGGGGTTACTGTGCAGGTCACTGTTATGGGGGCACTGTGGATGTTATGGGGTCACTGTGCAGGTCACTGTTATGGGGGCACTGTGGATGTTATGGGGTTACTGTGCAGGTCACTGTTATGGGGGCACTGTGGATGTTATGGGGTCACTGTGCAGGTCACTGTTATGGGGGCACTGTGGATGTTATGGGGTTACTGTGCAGGTCACTATTATGGGGGCACTGTGGATGTTATGGGGTTACTGTGCAGGTCACTGTTATGGGGGCACTGTGTATGTTATGGGGTTACTGTGCAGGTCACTGTTATGGGGTCACTGTGGATCTTATAGGGTTACTGTGCAGGTCACTGTTATGGGGGCACTGTGGATGTTATAGGGTTACTGTGCAGGTCACTATTATGGGGGCGCTGTGTATGTTATGGGGTTACTGTGCAGGTCACTGTTATGGGGGCACTGTGGATGTTATAGGGTTACTGTGCAGGTCACTATTATGGGGTCACTGTGGATGTTATGGGGTTACTGTGCAGGTCACTGTTATGGGGGCACTGTGGATGTTATGGGGTTACTGTGCAGGTCACTGTTATGGGGTCACTGTGGATCTTATAGGGTTACTGTGCAGGTCACTGTTATGGGGTCACTGTGGATCTTATAGGGTTACTGTGCAGGTCACTGTTATGGGGGCACTGTGGATTTTATAGGGTTACTGTGCAGGTCACTATTATGGGGGCACTGTGGATGTTATAGGGTTACTGTGCAGGTCACTGTTATGGGGGCACTGTGGATGTTATAGGGTTACTGTGCAGGTCACTATTATGGGGGCACTGTGGATGTTATGGGGGCACTGTGAATGTTATGGGGTTACTGTGCAGGTCACTGTTATGGGGGCGCTGTGGATGTTATGGGGTTACTGTGCAGGTCACTGTTATGGGGGCACTGTGTATGTTATGGGGTTACTGTGCAGGTCACTGTTATGGGGGCGCTGTGGATGTTATGGGGTTACTGTGCAGGTCACTGTTATGGGGTCACTGTGGATGTTATGGGGTTACTGTGCAGGTCACTATTATGGGGGCACTGTGGATGTTATGGAGTTACTGTGCAGGTCACTGTTATGGGGGCACTGTGGATGTTATGGGGTTACTGTGCAGGTCACTGTTATGGGGGCACTGTGGATCTTATAGGGTTACTGTGCAGGTCACTGTTATGGGGGCACTGTGGATGTTATAGGGTTACTGTGCAGGTCACTGTTATGGGGGCACTGTTGATGTTATGGGTTTACTGTGCAGGTCACTGTTATGGGGGCACTGTGGATGTTATAGGGTTACTGTGCAGGTCACTATTATGGGGGCACTGTGGATGTTATAGGGTTACTGTGCAGGTCACTGTTATGGGGGCACTGTGGATCTTATAGGGTTACTGTGCAGGTCACTATTATGGGGTCACTGTGGATGTTATGGGGTTACTGTGCAGGTCACTGTTATGGGGTCACTGTGGATCTTATAGGGTTACTGTGCAGGTCACTGTTATGGGGGCACTGTGGATTTTATAGGGTTACTGTGCAGGTCACTATTATGGGGGCACTGTGGATGTTATGGGGTTACTGTGCAGGTCACTATTATGGGGGCACTGTGGATGTTATGGGGTTACTGTGCAGGTCACTGTTATGGGGGCACTGTGGATGTTATAGGGTTACTGTGCAGGTCACTATTATGGGGGCGCTGTGGATTTTATAGGGTTACTGTGCAGGTCACTATTATGGGGGCACTGTGGATGTTATGGGGTTACTGTGCAGGTCACTATTATGGGGGCACTGTGGATGTTATGGGGTTACTGTGCAGGTCACTGTTATGGGGGCACTGTGGATGTTATGGGGTTACTGTGCAGGTCACTATTATGGGGGCACTGTGGATGTTATGGGGTTACTGTGCAGGTCACTGTTATGGGGGCACTGTGGATGTTATGGGGTTACTGTGCAGGTCACTGTTATGGGGGCACTGTGGATGTTATGGGGTTACTGTGCAGGTCACTGTTATGGGGTCACTGTGGATGTTATGGGGTTACTGTGCAGGTCACTGTTATGAGGTCACTGTGGATGTTATAGGGTTACTGTGCAGGTCACTGTTATGGGGTCACTGTGGATGTTATGGGGTTACTGTGCAGGTCACTATTATGGGGGCACTGTGGATGTTATGGGGTTACTGTGCAGGTCACTGTTATGGGGGCACTGTGGATGTTATGGGGTTACTGTGCAGGTCACTATTATGGGGGCACTGTGGATGTTATGGGGTTACTGTGCAGGTCACTGTTATGGGGGCACTGTGGATGTTATGGGGTTACTGTGCAGGTCACTGTTATGGGGGCACTGTGGATGTTATGGGGTTACTGTGCAGGTCACTGTTATGGGGGCACTGTGTATGTTATGGGGTTACTGTGCAGGTCACTATTATGGGGGCACTGTGGATGTTATGGGGTTACTGTGCAGGTCACTATTATGGGGGCACTGTGGATGTTATGGGGTTACTGTGCAGGTCACTGTTATGGGGTCACTGTGGATGTTATAGGGTTACTGTGCAGGTCACAGTTATGGGGGCACTGTGGATGTTATGGGGTTACTGTGCAGGTCACTGTTATGAGGTCACTGTGGATGTTATAGGGTTACTGTGCAGGTCACTGTTATGGGGGCACTGTGGATGTTATGGGGTTACTGTGCAGGTCACTGTTATGAGGTCACTGTGGATGTTATAGGGTTACTGTGCAGGTCACTGTTATGGGGGCGCTGTGGATTTTATAGGGTTACTGTGCAGGTCAGTATTATGGGGGCACTGTGGATGTTATGGGGTTACTGTGCAGGTCACTGTTATGGGGGCACTGTGGATCTTATAGGGTTACTGTGCAGGTCACTGTTATGGGGTCACTGTGGATGTTATGGGGTTACTGTGCAGGTCACTATTATGGGGGCACTGTGGATGTTATGGGGTTACTGTGCAGGTCACTGTTATGGGGGCACTGTGGATGTTATGGGGTTACTGTGCAGGTCACTATTATGGGGGCACTTTGGATGTTATGGGGTTACTGTGCAGGTCACTGTTATGGGGGCACTGTGGATGTTATGGGGTTACTGTGCAGGTCACTATTATGGGGGCACTGTGGATGTTATGGGGTTACTGTGCAGGTCACTGTTATGGGGTCACTGTGGATGTTATAGGGTTACTGTGCAGGTCACAGTTATGGGGGCGCTGTGGATGTTATGGGGTTACTGTGCAGGTCACTGTTATGGGGGCACTGTGGGTGTTATGGGGTTACTGTTCAGGTCACTGTTATGGGGGCACTGTGGATGTTATAGGGTTACTGTGCAGGTCACTGTTATGGGGGCACTGTGGATGTTATGGGGTTACTGTGCAGGTCACTGTTATGGGGGCACTGTGGATGTTATGGGGTTACTGTGCAGGTCACTGTTATGGGGGCACTGTGTATGTTATGGGGTTACTGTGCAGGTCACTGTTATGGGGGCACTGTGGATGTTATAGGGTTACTGTGCAGGTCACTGTTATGGGGGCACTGTGGATGTTATGGGGTTACTGTGCAGGTCACTATTATGGGGGCACTGTGGATGTTATGGGGTAACTGTGCAGGTCACTATTATGGGGGCACTGTGGATGTTATGGGGTTACTGTGCAGGTCACTGTTATGGGGGCACTGTGGATGTTATGGGGTTACTGTGCAGGTCACTGTTATGGGGGCACTGTGGATGTTATGGGGTTACTGTGCAGGTCACTGTTATGGGGGCACTGTGGATGTTATGGGGGCACTGTGTATGTTATGGGGTTACTGTGCAGGTCACTGTTATGGGGGCACTGTGGATGTTATGGGGTTACTGTGCAGGTCACTGTTATGGGGGCGCTGTGGATGTTATGGGGTTACTGTGCAGGTCACTGTTATGGGGTCACTGTGGATGTTATGGGGTTACTGTGCAGGTCACTGTTATGGGGTCACTGTGGATGTTATGGGGTTACTGTGCAGGTCACTGTTATGGGGGCACTGTGGATGTTATGGGGTTACTGTGCAGGTCACTATTATGGGGGCACTGTGTATGTTATAGGGTTACTGTGCAGGTCACTGTTATGGGGGCGCTGTGGATGTTATGGGGGCACTGTGTATGTTATGGGGTTACTGTGCAGGTCACTGTTATGGGGGCACTGTGGATGTTATGGGGTTACTGTGCAGGTCACTGTTATGGGGGCGCTGTGGATGTTATGGGGTTACTGTGCAGGTCACTGTTATGGGGTCACTGTGGATGTTATGGGGTTACTGTGCAGGTCACTGTTATGGGGGCACTGTGTATGTTATGGGGTTACTGTGCAGGTCACTGTTATGGGGGCGCTGTTGATGTTATGGGGTTACTGTGCAGGTCACTGTTATGGGGTCACTGTGGATGTTATGGGGTTACTGTGCAGGTCACTGTTATGGGGGCACTGTGGATGTTATGGGGTTACTGTGCAGGTCACTGTTATGGGGGCACTGTGGATGTTATGGGGTTACTGTGCAGGTCACTATTATGGGGGCACTGTGTATGTTATAGGGTTACTGTGCAGGTCACTGTTATGGGGGCACTGTGGATGTTATGGGGGCACTGTGTATGTTATGGGGTTACTGTGCAGGTCACTGTTATGGGGGCACTGTGGATGTTATGGGGTTACTGTGCAGGTCACTGTTATGGGGTCACTGTGGATGTTATGGGGTTACTGTGCAGGTCACTATTATGGGGTCACTGTGGATGTTATGGCGTTACTGTGCAGGTCACTGTTATGGGGTCACTGTGGATGTTATGGGGTTACTGTGCAGGTCACTGTTATGGGGGCACTGTGGATGTTATGGGGTTACTGTGCAGGTCACTGTTATGGGGGCGCTGTTGATGTTATGGGGTTACTGTGCAGGTCACTGTTATGGGGGCGCTGTTGATGTTATGGGGTTACTGTGCAGGTCACTGTTATGGGGGCGCTGTGGATGTTATAGGGTTACTGTGCAGGTCACTATTATGGGGGCACTGTGGATGTTATGGGGGCACTGTGGATGTTATAGGGTTACTGTGCAGGTCACTATTATGGGGTCACTGTGGATGTTATGGGGTTACTGTGCAGGTCACTGTTATGGGGGCACTGTGGATGTTATAGGGTTACTGTGCAGGTCACTGTTATGGGGGCACTGTGTATGTTATGGGGTTACTGTGCAGGTCACTGTTATGGGGGCACTGTGTATGTTATGGGGTTACTGTGCAGGTCACTGTTATGGGGGCACTGTGGATGTTATGGGGTTACTGTGCAGGTCACTATTATGGGGGCACTGTGGATCTTATAGGGTTACTGTGCAGGTCACTGTTATGGGGGCACTGTGGATGTTATGGGGTTACTGTGCAGGTCACTGTTATGGGGGCACTGTGGATGTTATGGGGTTACTGTGCAGGTCACTGTTATGGGGGCACTGTGTATGTTATGGGGTTACTGTGCAGGTCACTATTATGGGGGCACTGTGTATGTTATGGGGTTACTGTGCAGGTCACTGTTATGGGGGCACTGTGGATGTTATGGGGTTACTGTGCAGGTCACTGTTATGGGGGCACTGTGGATGTTATGGGGTTACTGTGCAGGTCACTATTATGGGGGCACTGTGTATGTTATGGGGTTACTGTGCAGGTCACTGTTATGGGGGCGCTGTGGATGTTATGGGGTTACTGTGCAGGTCACTGTTATGGGGTCACTGTGTATGTTATGGGGTTACTGTGCAGGTCACTGTTATGGGGTCACTGTGGATTTTATAGGGTTACTGTGCAGGTCACTGTTATGGGGGCACTGTGGATCTTATAGGGTTACTGTGCAGGTCACTGTTATGGGGGCACTGTTGATGTTATGGCGTTACTGTGCAGGTCACTGTTATGGGGGCACTGTGTATGTTATGGGGTTACTGTGCAGGTCACTGTTATGGGGGCGCTGTGGATGTTATGGGGTTACTGTGCAGGTCACTATTATGGGGGCACTGTGGATCTTATAGGGTTACTGTGCTGGTCACTGTTATGGGGTCACTGTGGATCTTATAGGGTTACTGTGCAGGTCACTGTTATGGGGTCACTGTGGATCTTATAGGGTTACTGTGCAGGTCACTGTTATGGGGTCACTGTGGATGTTATAGGGTTACTGTGCAGGTCACTATTATGGGGGCGCTGTGTATGTTATGGGGTTACTGTGCAGGTCACTGTTATGGGGGCACTGTGGATGTTATAGGGTTACTGTGCAGGTCACTGTTATGGGGGCACTGTGGATGTTATGGGGTTACTGTGCAGGTCACTGTTATGGGGGCACTGTGGATGTTATGGGGTTACTGTGCAGGTCACTGTTATGGGGGCACTGTGGATTTTATAGGGTTACTGTGCAGGTCACTATTATGGGGGCACTGTGGATGTTATAGGGTTACTGTGCAGGTCACTGTTATGGGGGCACTGTGGATGTTATAGGGTTACTGTGCAGGTCACTATTATGGGGGCACTGTGGATGTTATGGGGGCACTGTGAATGTTATGGGGTTACTGTGCAGGTCACTGTTATGAGGTCACTGTGGATGTTATAGGGTTACTGTGCAGGTCACTGTTATGGGGGCGCTGTGGATGTTATGGGGTTACTGTGCAGGTCACTGTTATGGGGGCACTGTGGATGTTATGGGGTTACTGTGCAGGTCACTATTATGGGGGCACTGTGGATGTTATGGGGTTACTGTGCAGGTCACTGTTATGGGGTCACTGTGGATGTTATAGGGTTACTGTGCAGGTCACAGTTATGGGGGCGCTGTGGATGTTATGGGGTCACTGTGCAGGTCACTGTTATTGGGGCACTGTGGATGTTATGGGGTTACTGTTCAGGTCACTGTTATGGGGGCACTGTGGATGTTATAGGGTTACTGTGCAGGTCACTGTTATGGGGGCACTGTGGATGTTATGGGGTTACTGTGCAGGTCACTGTTATGGGGGCACTGTGGATGTTATGGGGTTACTGTGCAGGTCACTGTTATGGGGGCACTGTGTATGTTATGGGGTTACTGTGCAGGTCACTGTTATGGGGGCACTGTGGATGTTATGGGGTTACTGTGCAGGTCACTGTTATGGGGTCACTGTGGATGTTATGGGGTTACTGTGCAGGTCACTATTATGGGGGCACTGTGGATGTTATGGGGTAACTGTGCAGGTCACTATTATGGGGGCACTGTGGATGTTATGGGGTTACTGTGCAGGTCACTGTTATGGGGTCACTGTGGATGTTATGGGGTTACTGTGCAGGTCACTGTTATGGGGGCGCTGTGGATGTTATAGGGTTACTGTGCAGGTCACTGTTATGGGGGCACTGTGGATGTTATGGGGTTACTGTGCAGGTCACTGTTATGGGGGCACTGTGGATGTTATGGGGTTACTGTGCAGGTCACTGTTATGGGGGCACTGTGGATGTTATGGGGTTACTGTGCAGGTCACTATTATGGGGGCACTGTGTATGTTATAGGGTTACTGTGCAGGTCACTGTTATGGGGGCACTGTGGATGTTATGGGGGCACTGTGTATGTTATGGGGTTACTGTGCAGGTCACTGTTATGGGGGCACTGTGGATGTTATGGGGTTACTGTGCAGGTCACTGTTATGGGGGCGCTGTGGATGTTATGGGGTTACTGTGCAGATCACTGTTATGGGGTCACTGTGGATGTTATGGGGTTACTGTGCAGGTCACTGTTATGGGGGCACTGTGTATGTTATGGGGTTACTGTGCAGGTCACTGTTATGGGGGCGCTGTTGATGTTATGGGGTTACTGTGCAGGTCACTGTTATGGGGGCGCTGTTGATGTTATGGGGTTACTGTGCAGGTCACTGTTATGGGGGCGCTGTGGATGTTATAGGGTTACTGTGCAGGTCACTATTATGGGGGCACTGTGGATGTTATGGGGGCACTGTGGATGTTATAGGGTTACTGTGCAGGTCACTATTATGGGGTCACTGTGGATGTTATGGGGTTACTGTGCAGGTCACTGTTATGGGGGCACTGTGGATGTTATAGGGTTACTGTGCAGGTCACTGTTATGGGGGCACTGTGTATGTTATGGGGTTACTGTGCAGGTCACTATTATGGGGTCACTGTGGATCTTATGGGGTTACTGTGCAGGTCACTGCTATGGGGGCACTGTGGATGTTATAGGGTTACTGTGCAGGTCACTGTTATGGGGGCACTGTGGATGTTATGGGGTTACTGTGCAGGTCACTGTTATGGGGGCACTGTGTATGTTATGGGGTTACTGTGCAGGTCACTGTTATGGGGTCACTGTGGATGTTATGGGGTTACTGTGCAGGTCACTGTTATGGGGGCACTGTGGATGTTATGGGGTTACTGTGCAGGTCACTGTTATGGGGGCACTGTGGATGTTATGGGGTTACTGTGCAGGTCACTATTATGGGGGCACTGTGTATGTTATGGGGTTACTGTGCAGGTCACTATTATGGGGGCACTGTGTATGTTATGGGGTTACTGTGCAGGTCACTGTTATGGGGGCACTGTGTATGTTATGGGGTTACTGTGCAGGTCACTGTTATGGGGGCACTGTGGATGTTATGGGGTTACTGTGCAGGTCACTGTTATGGGGGCACTGTGGATGTTATGGGGTTACTGTGCAGGTCACTGTTATGGGGGCACTGTTGATGTTATGGGGTTACTGTGCAGGTCACTGTTATGGGGGCACTGTGTATGTTATAGGGTTACTGTGCAGGTCACTGTTATGGGGGCGCTGTGGATGTTATGGGGTTACTGTGCAGGTCACTGTTATGGAGTCACTGTGGATGTTATGGGGTTACTGTGCAGGTCACTGTTATGGGGGCACTGTGTATGTTATGGGGTTACTGTGCAGGTCACTATTATGGGGGCACTGTGGATGTTATAGGGTTACTGTGCAGGTCACTGTTATGGGGGCACTGTGGATGTTATGGGGTTACTGTGCAGGTCACTGTTATGGGGGCACTGTGGATGTTATAGGGTTACTGTGCAGGTCACTGTTATGGGGGCACTGTGTATGTTATGGGGTTACTGTGCAGGTCACTATTATGGGGGCACTGTGTATGTTATGGGGTTACTGTGCAGGTCACTGTTATGGGGGCACTGTGGATGTTATGGGGTTACTGTGCAGGTCACTGTTATGGGGGCGCTGTGGATGTTATGGGGTTACTGTGCAGGTCACTGTTATGGGGTCACTGTGTATGTTATGGGGTTACTGTGCAGGTCACTGTTATGGGGTCACTGTGGATTTTATAGGGTTACTGTGCAGGTCACTGTTATGGGGGCACTGTGGATCTTATAGGGTTACTGTGCAGGTCACTGTTATGGGGGCACTGTTGATGTTATGGCGTTACTGTGCAGGTCACTGTTATGGGGGCACTGTGTATGTTATGGGGTTACTGTGCAGGTCACTGTTATGGGGTCACTGTGGGTGTTATGGGGTTACTGTGCAGGTCACTGTTATGGGGGCGCTGTGGATGTTATGGGGTTACTGTGCAGGTCACTGTTATGGGGGCACTGTGTATGTTATGGGGTTACTGTGCAGGTCACTATTATGGGGGCACTGTGGATCTTATAGGGTTACTGTGCTGGTCACTGTTATGGGGTCACTGTGGATCTTATAGGGTTACTGTGCAGGTCACTATTATGGGGGCACTGTGTATGTTATGGGGTTACTGTGCAGGTCACTGTTATGGGGTCACTGTGGATTTTATAGGGTTACTGTGCAGGTCACTATTATGGAGGCACTGTGGATCTTATAGGGTTACTGTGCAGGTCACTGTTATGGGGTCACTGTGGATCTTATAGGGTTACTGTGCAGGTCACTATTATGGAGGCACTGTGGATGTTATGGGGTTACTGTGCAGGTCACTGTTATGGGGTCACTGTGGATCTTATAGGGTTACTGTGCAGGTCACTATTATGGGGGCACTGTGTATGTTATGGGGTTACTGTGCAGGTCACTGTTATGGGGTCACTGTGGATTTTATAGGGTTACTGTGCAGGTCACTATTATGGGGTCACCGTGTATGTTATGGGGTTACTGTGCAGGTCACTGTTATGGGGGCACTGTGGATGTTATGGGGTTACTGTGCAGGTCACTATTATGGAGGCACTGTGGATCTTATAGGGTTACTGTGCAGGTCACTATTATGGAGGCACTGTGGATCTTATAGGGTTACTGTGCAGGTCACTATTATGGAGGCACTGTGGATGTTATGGGGTTACTGTGCAGGTCACTGTTATGGGGTCACTGTGGATTTTATAGGGTTACTGTGCAGGTCACTATTATGGAGGCACTGTGGATGTTATGGGGTTACTGTGCAGGTCACTGTTATGGGGTCACTGTGGATCTTATAGGGTTACTGTGCAGGTCACTATTATGGAGGCACTGTGGATCTTATAGGGTTACTGTGCAGGTCACTATTATGGAGGCACTGTGGATGTTATGGGGTTACTGTGCAGGTCACTGTTATGGGGTCACTGTGGATCTTATAGGGTTACTGTGCAGGTCACTATTATGGGGGCACTGTGTATGTTATGGGGTTACTGTGCAGGTCACTGTTATGGGGTCACTGTGGATTTTATAGGGTTACTGTGCAGGTCACTATTATGGGGTCACTGTGTATGTTATGGGGTTACTGTGCAGGTCACTGTTATGGGGGCACTGTGGATGTTATGGGGTTACTGTGCAGGTCACTATTATGGAGGCACTGTGTATGTTATGGGGTTACTGTGCAGGTCACTGTTATGGGGGCACTGTGGATGTTATGGGGTTACTGTGCAGGTCACTGTTATGGGGGCACTGTGGATGTTATGGGGTTACTGTGCAGGTCACTGTTATGGGGGCACTGTGTATGTTATGGGGTTACTGTGCAGGTCACTGTTATGGGGGCACTGTGTATGTTATGGGGTTACTGTGCAGGTCACTGTTATGGGGGCACTGTGTATGTTATGGGGTTACTGTGCAGGTCACTATTATGGGGGCACTGTGTATGTTATGGGGTTACTGTGCAGGTCACTGTTATGGGGGCACTGTGGATGTTATGGGGTTACTGTGCAGGTCACTGTTATGGGGGCACTGTGTATGTTATGGCGTTACTGTGCAGGTCACTATTATGGGGGCACTGTGGATGTTATGGGGTTACTGTGCAGGTCACTGTTATGGGGGCACTGTGGATGTTATGGGGTTACTGTGCAGGTCACTATTATGGGGGCGCTGTGGATCTTATAGGGTTACTGTGCAGGTCACTGTTATGGGGTCACTGTGGATGTTATGGGGTTACTGTGCAGGTCACTATTATGGGGGCACTGTGAATTTTATGGGGTTACTGTGCAGGTCACTGTTATGGGGGCACTGTGGATGTTATGGGGTTACTGTGCAGGTCACTGTTATGGGGGCACTGTGGATGTTATGGGGTTACTGTGCAGGTCACTGTTATGGGGTCACTGTGGATCTTATAGGGTTACTGTGCAGGTCACTTATGGGGGCACTGTGGATGTTATGGGGTTACTGTGCAGGTCACTGTTATGGGGGCACTGTGGATGTTATGGGGTTACTGTGCAGGTCACTGTTATGGGGTCACTGTGGATGTTATGGGGTTACTGTGCAGGTCACTGTTATGGGGGCACTGTGGATGTTATGGGGTTACTGTGCAGGTCACTGTTATGGGGGCACTGTGGATGTTATGGGGTTACTGTGCAGGTCACTGTTATGGGGGCACTGTGGATGTTATGGGGTTACTGTGCAGGTCACTGTTATGGGGTCACTGTGGATGTTATGGGGTTACTGTGCAGGTCACTGTTATGGGGGCACTGTGGATGTTATGGGGTTACTGTGCAGGTCACTGTTATGGGGGCTGGGTTGCACTATTTTGCATACCCCTGTTCCTCTCCCACCTGCAGTAGTTATATATAATGACCCCCTATAATGGAGTCGGGTGATACGTAGTACAGTAATAACCATACTGCAGCCACCACATCAGTTCGCAGTTATATATGCACAGGGCTCCCTCTTGTGGCCATTCATTTTATACACATAACGTAACGTACCGTTACTCCTCTGCATGTCGTGTGTAACCATAGATGACCACATAAAGATCTGCGCCGAGTGCGCTACACATACATAAATGCCTGCCAAAATCTGGACCTAAATACCGTGTTCTCGGCTTTTGGATGTGCGCGTTCCCTGTGGGGCTGTACCATCTACGTGGTGTGAGCGGAAATCTGTGATGTCACAGAGAGGTGTCACCGTGACATCATGTGCCTGCAGACCTCCCAGCTTTAGAACAGAGAAAACCTCTAGAGGTAAATGACACGTGTTTATTACACTAGGACACGCTACGACCCTTGTGTAATCGTAGTAGTAATTCTCAGTGACCCTTCTCACAGTAATAGTGCCCCAAAGTGACCCCCTCACAGTAATAGTGCCCCAAAGTGACCCCCTCACAGTAATAGTGCCCCTCAGTGACCTGTTCACAGTAATAATGTCCTCAGTGACTCCTAACAGCAATAGTGTCCCCTGGTGACCCTCCCACAGTAATAGTGCCCCTTAGTGACCCTCTCAGAGTAATAGTATCCTCAGTGACCCTCCCACAGTAATAGTGACCCCCCAGTGACTCCCTCTCAGTAATAGTGCCCTCAGTGACCCCCTCACAGTAATAGTGCCCCTCAGTGACCCCCTGACAGTAATAGTGCCCTCAGTGACCCCCCACAGTAATAGTGCCCTCAGTGACCTCCTCACAGTAATCGTGCCCCTCAGTGACCTCCTCACAGTAATGGTGCCCTCAGTGACCCCCTGACAGTAATAGTGTCCCTCAGTGACCTCCACACAGTAATAGTGCCCTCAGTGACCCCCTCACATTAATAGTGTCCTCAGTGACCCCCTCACAGTAATAGTGTCCCTCAGTGACCTCCTCACAGTAATAATTGCACTGAGTGACATCCTCACAGTAATAGTGCCCCTCAGTGACCCCCTCACATTAATAGTGTCCTCAGTGACCCCTTCACAGTAATAGTGCCCCTCAGTGACTCCCTCTCAGAAATAGTGTCCTTAGTGACCTCCTCACAGTAATAGTGCCCTCAATGCCCCACTGACAGTAATAGTGCCCCTAAGTGACCTCTTCACAGTAATAGTGGCCCTCAGTGACCTCTTCACAATAATAGTGGCCCTCAGTGACCCTCTCACAGTAATAGTCCCCCTCAATGTCCCCCTCACAGTAATCGTGTCCTCAGTGACCTCCTCACAGTAATAGTGGCCCTCAGTGACCCCCTCACAGTAATAGAGTCCTCAATGACCCCCTGACAGTAATAGTGCCCCTCAGTGACCCTCTCACAGTAATAGTGGCCTCAGTGACCCTCTCACAGTAATAATGCCCTCAATGACCCCCTGACAGTAATAGTGCCCCTCAGTGACCCTCTCACAGTAATAGTGGCCTCAGTGACCCTCTCACAGTAATAGTGTCCTCAATGACCCCCTGACAGTAATAGTGTCCCTCAGTGACCCTCTCACAGTAATAGTGGCCCTCAGTGACCCCCTCACAGTAATAGTGTCCTCAATGACCCCCTGACAGTAATAGTGCCCCTCAGTGACCCTCTCACCGTAATAATGTCCTCAATGACCCCTCACAGTACTAATATACCGCCCAATCATAGTCAGATACCAGCTCTACACAGTGTGATTACAGTGCAGTTACCTTCAGTGATTACAGGTGACATCTTCTTTAATTGGTGATGTCCATTTTTGTTTTTCTTTTCTCTGAGCCCTAACTGCTATGAAGCCTGCTTTAAGCCATGGCTTCTCTTTGCACAATGTTTTCATCTGCCACTGCCCCTCTCATAGAAAATAGTAAAACCCTCCTTGGCGCAACAAAGTAATAATGCCCCCTTTATGACCCATCTTAGTCATACTGCTCCCTCTGTGGCCCTTCTTAGTCATACTGCCCTCTCTATGGTCCTTCTTAGTCATACTGATCCCTTTGTGGCCCTTCTCAGTGATACTGCTCCCTCTGTGGCCCTTCCTATTCATACTGCTTCCTCTGTGGCCCCTTTTAGTCACACTGCTCCCTCTGTGGCCCTTCTTAGTCATACTGCTTTCTCTATGGTCCTTCTTAGTCATACTGCTCCCTTTTTGGCCCTTCTCAGTGATACTGCTCCCTCTGTGGCCCCTCCTATTCATACTGCTTCTGTGATAGACATGATGATTAGTCAGTATAAAATGTCTATCGATTTGTATAAACCAAATGTATTATGCTATTGTAATGACTTTTTAACTTAGTGGAGGTTGATGGCCACACAATCTCCTCATGGTATTTGCTAGACAATGGCAGGTAATAGATGTGTGATGTAATGTTGGCTGAGTACATAGAATTGCACAAGAAGCCTCTAAGAGTTAAGGGTCATAGTGTTATATGTATATCTGTGTTCAACACTGAGTGTTTTCCTAGCCCTATCACCCCCCACACATAAGCTAGTTAAATAATGAGTTGACACACACACAGAAATGCCTTCAGCTAGGACAAAGTCCACGCCACATCAACACTTGGAGAAGGGTGGGCAGAGAGGCAGGAGATTCTATATGATCCGACAAATGAGAATCCTATATGTTACTGATGTAATCTGTTGCACGCCCATTGTATGTCTTTACAATAAAAGGGGCTGTCTGGGTGTTTCTGACCAGAGAGCCATTTTGGATATGAGACTGATCGCTTGTGTCTGATCTGCTCGATGATGTGTGCACACTATACAATTTGGAAGCTACAAAATACCCCGAAACCTGCTGGAGAAAACTATAATCCAGATCAGTGGCATCTCTGGGTGGACCGAGTACAGATTTTGATTTCTTTCATTCTGGAAAAATACAGAGATCGGCAGATAGCACGCAGAACTCAGGGGCCCGAAAATCTACAGAACACGGTAAGATTGTTTTATGAAAATCTACCGATGTGAGCTGAATTCTGACTGCTATTCTGCCTGTTTCTGATCCAGAGTGATAAATCAATGAAAGGCAGGTAATATAGTTCTTTCTACTCGGAAAAAAACACTGTTTTAACCTGTCTAGGGGTATTTTGTATGCTGTGTATATTATGTCTGAGACGGTTAAAAATTGTGTATACAAGACCAAGAGACAAATTCTGTGAGGGTTAATGTGTCAGAAGGGCGGACTTGGCTGTTTAAGTCTGAGGGAGCGCGCCAGAGAGAGACACTTACTCCTAGGTAACTAGTGTGAGGTTAGGAAGATTTATGATACGCATATTTACCTGTATGATTGAGCGTGTTATGTTCTCATATGTGAAAAGGTATATACGCGTGAATTATAGCCGTGCTTTGTGACGGCCGACGTCTCCAGGATATTGTTGAAGTTGTGGTCATTGAAAATAATCGTCAGTCTCTGTGTATAGCTAAATGTCCTGTCCAGACTGTGTGCAAGGAGTGCTCTTGGGGATTACTAGTAGAGGGTGAGTTGTTACAAAGGTAGGTGAGATATATACCTTGAGCCGTTGTGGGTATTCTCCAGTAATCCCGTCTGTTTGGTATTATAGAAAGAATGTGCAGTGTTTATTATTGGGGGAGGGTTACTGATAAGAGAGTGGACTGAAGTTAAGCCACTGAAAGCATTTTCCAATTAACCCTTCTGTTCCTTTTGTCTTGTAGAATTAATTCTGTTCCTTTTGTCTTGTGCATTGTGATCTGAGTGGGAAAGAGAGGTTATATTGGAAGGATTTGAAGAAAGCAGATTTTACAAGAGAAACACTACTGTGTCCAGAAACTTCGAATAGGATAGAATAAGCAGGTAGAATAGAGTTGAGTAGATTGAGAAGGTTAGGCATAGACCCAGGTTGTTTAGAGAATGGGGAGCAAAGTGAGCAAGGACAAAGGTCATAGAGCTTGTGATTTGGTTGCTGAAGGGAAGGGAGCATAGTTTACTGAACAATGGGAAAGGACCAGGAAAAGTTGCAGAAAGAAATGTCAGGTTATGGACAGATAAGCAGAAATGAGTATGGTAAGATAGACTGTAGAAAGTTTTCAGAAGATGAGCAGAAAGCCCAGCAGAAAGAAAGGCGTTTTTAGCTAGTTTTTGGTATAACGTAGTTAAGAGATTCAAGAGGGGAAAGCATGTAGTGGAGTATGTGTACAGCCCCTCCCTGTAATGGCGGCCGCGCTTGCAATGTTTACAACCCCACATAGTCTGACTCTGCAGCAAATGTGGTGAGCCCTGCCCCCACCCTGAAGTTACTTCCCCCCCATGTGGCCACTTTGGATGTGTGATAAGTTCAGGGAAACAAACCTTTGTGAAGATGCAGCTTAGGACATAGTAGATGACTAAACTGGTTTATAGTGTATGGAAGATTGGAGTTGATGCATGGGAGACAGAGGCCGGGAATACATGACAGGGGACGCTCTCTCATGTTCCCAGGGGCTCTGTTTTCCACTGCCCGCTTCTCCAATGGATGCTCAGACAGATGATGTTATGGAAGGCTCCTACAGATTAATAATTAATAATAATTAATAATTTCCCTATAGTCACCCAGCAAACTTTTTCACGCAATTTGATGAAGTAATTTTACTTTTTTATGTGAAGAAAGAGGGACTGAATTGCCCAGAGTAGGATGTTAATTCATCCGTATTCTTTAGTTTTCCTTAAGTCTTTTGTATATTCTAGTGTCAGTCTACACTGAAGCTATAATTATATTCCGACAGGAGAGTAAAAGTTAAAACGCTGGATTTTCCCTGAAATACTATTACACTGGGTGACGTAAAATTTTACTTGTGTTGCGCCCCCTTGTGTTAAAAAATGCTAATTGCGACCTGAAAAAAAAATATTTTTTTAAGGAGATTTTCGCTCAGACTTCACTGCATACAATGTCACCTTGACCTACAAAGTGCTTGTTTTTGTGCCTCTTGGTTTACTAGTTTGAACGCAATTACTCTTTTTTTCCATTGAGTATTCCGGTTCAAAAGGGGGGAGGCATAGGTGATCTGGGTCATAGATGATCTAGGTGTTGTAGATCAGCTATTGGGTTAAAAAAAAAAAAAAATGAAATAAGATAAAAAGGAAATAAATGATTTTGTGCTACAAGATTCCGAGCCATGTGAAATAGAACATCAGCATAATTATTTAGTACTAATACAGCAAGAAACTGCAGGTATACAAACAGTTACCAGAACCCCTGTTGATAATGCATATGTTGAGCTTTTTGCAGATGGTACCAGGGTGAGGATTGATGACTCCACATCGGATATGCAGTGGTCACACAACAAGATGTCCTAGAAGCAGAAGCTCTGCCTCCGCATGTCTCAGCACAAGAAGCGGAATTGAAGGCCCTCACTGAGGCGAGTAGAGTGGCGAGAGGTAAGACGGCAACCCTTTACACTGACTCCTGGTATGCATTTGGCATAGCTCATGATTACAGCCCAATATGGAAGGCCAGATAGTTTTTACCTTAAGCAGGACAACCAATTGAGAATGGTGCAGCGGTACAGAGTCGCATGGAGGCCCTACTTCTACCTGACAAAGTTGAGAGTTCGCACCGATTCCTACACTGGAGAGGCGAGAGACGACACCCTCGCTGACAGCATAGCAAAGGCAGCGGCCCTCAAGCCGTGGAAGAAAGAAGAAAAGATACTGACAGCATGAGTCAGTGGTAAAAACTTTGGACATTGACAAAAACTTGGACTTTGATATGCTAAAAGACTTTTACAGTTACAAGCCAGCAAGGAAGGAAAGAATAAATGGACTAATATGGGAGCAGCAGAAACAGGACAGCGTATGGTGAACAGTCAACAGCACTTGCCTACCACAGTTCCTGTATCCCATGATGGCCCAGCTGATGGACGGAAAGACCCACCTAGTAAAGCAGCAATGACAACGACGCTTGAAAGAGGATGGGCGACTTCTGGGTTCTCTGTAGCTGCTGCATCATTTGTATAGTTTAGCATGATCTATGCCATAGGTGAGTCAGGGCAGAAGTAAATTTGCCACATCACACTTGCCGGGACCACTCTACCCATTTCAGGGATTGCAAATTGACTACGTTCAGCTCCCACTTGTTGGGAAGTATGAATACGTACTTGTTGTTATTGATGTCTTTGCAGGTTGGAGGCTGACCCTGTTACCAAGGCAAACAAGTAGGTAACCGCAAAGAAGCTCATGAACGAGGTAAACTGTGAATATGGGGTACCAGAAGTGATTCAGAGTCAGACAGAGGTATAAACTTCGCAGGTGAATGTAACATGTCATGTCTGCTCTGGGTGTATCCCAGGCCTTTTACATACTCTACCATCTTTAGAGTAGTGGAAAGGGAGAGAGACGTAGTGGCACGCTAAAAAGTAAGATACTTAAAAATGATGCCACTTTGGAAAGACTGCCATCCAATAGCCTTATACAGTGTTAGATATGAACCCAGGGGGGATTATACATTATCTCCCTACGAGATTGTTTGGGCTAGCCCCAAGGCTAGGTCGTTACTATCCTCAGTAGTCACAATTACAATCTTATGTGTTGACTAAGTATGTGATTTCCGTTGTTAAAGAACTAACCAAAGCCTATGCACAGGTGTTCTCTTCCAGACTCAGAGGCAGACACTGGGACACGTGTCTTGCAGCCTGGGGATTGGGTGTGCATCAAGAAGTTCCTCAGGAAGCACCCTCTTGAGCCCCAATTTGATGGCCTCTACCAGGTGCTTCTGACTACTGCCACAGCTGTGAAACTAGCCAAAAGACCTATATGGATCCACGCTTCATACTGTAAGAAAGCTTCAGATCCGGGAGACCAGTCTTAGTTGTGCCAAAGACATTACTCTGGTTAGGGCTAGTGAGAGAGGAGGGTGGCAACTGGAATCCTTAGTCGGAAGAATATGAGGGTATGGTTACCTTCTAGTATAACTCGTTCAATGCTCAAGTAGCCGCATATTCCTTCGACTATTGTACTGTGGTCCCGTGTCTAGGCGCAAGATCTCACCGCAGGCCAGATTTAGCCCAGCCCAGCTGGTTATATGACTTATATACCCGGGGAATACAATATGTTTGCGCCACTGATAACGTCTGGGAAGAAGACTGCTGTTATTGGGGATTAGTGGGATGGAACGCAGGAACAGACTAGTCATATAAACTGCGAAGTCCTTAAATAAGAAAGATAGCAGCGGGAAATCCCTAATTAGTCGTATAACCCTCCTTGAGAGTAATAAGGACAGCAGGTATTGGAAGGCTGAACTTAGTATGTTGCTTGGTTTTAATGCGGTTGTTATACTAACCATGGGAGATCCAAGCCCGGGGGACGGAGGGACTTATAGTCTGGGGACATACCGGTACGGGAGGACAGATCCCTTAGGGAAGTTTAAAATAAGGGATATGGTAGATGCACCCGAATGGAAGCCTTCACTTAGTCCCGTGCCCATAATTAAACCCCTCCGCCGTAAGATAAAGACCTTGACGAACATGATGATCATAGCCGACCCTACCTTTTGAGGACACCTTGACAGTAGCGACTGGCTACTCTGACCAGGATCTCTGGTTGGAGTTGATGAGGTACAATGCTAACAGGAGCAACAAGTCTAACTGTTGCGTGTGCGGTAGTGCCCGACTACACTCTGGGATGGTCCCCCTAAATCTCCCTGTAGATGCTGAAGAGTGGTTTATTAGTCTCTTCACGAACATTTACGCTAATTACACTGTCCGTGAGAAGTGGAAGAAGGAATACTCTATAACTACTTAAGTGTTTTGCACCGGAGAGAGTATTACTGACTACCCTGGAAACTATACCTGCCAGGCAAATAGGCAGGGTGGAGGGAGATTTTTGGGGAACTCACCAACGGGTATTGCTCCTCCTACGGTACGATAGAAGGGGAATGGACACAGAATCAGGTCCAGTCCTTAGGAGACGTTTACTGGCTTTGTGGAGACATGAGGTAGAGGACCCGCCTGGAGGGTAATTGGACAGGGGAGTGTGCCTTAGTAAAGCCCTTATGCTCCTCCACATCCTGTCAGACAGCATTGAGGATAATGAGGTTACCCCCAATAGTTACTTTATCTCGATCCAACTCAGTCTGTGTTTTGTGGTTATCCTGTCATGTTGGTCTATCCTTGTTTTCCGCATAGGTACGGCGGTTCCTTCCAGTCTTGTCACTAGGTAGTGTAGGGTCAGGGTGAGGCGGCCTGGACATGTTCACCATCAGGACTATCTCCAGGAGGGACATTGGTGTGGGTGAAGATCAGGGAGTCCCACGCCGTGCGTACCTGTGCATACTACTAGTATTGTAACATTATACTAGAGCGAGAAGAGAGACCCCTGGTGGTAGTTTTGATCTACACGTGTACATTGACGTCATAGGATAGCCAAGGGGGGTACCTGACAAGTTTTAAAAAAATAGAGACCAAGTTAAAACTAGATTCGAGTCCATTTTCCTGATCATTATGGTAAATAAACGTTGATTGGATTAATTATGTTTTTTATAATTAGCAGCGGTTTATAAATTATACTAGAGACGCCTTATAGGGACTAGTCGACCAATAGGACCTACCTCGACTATGACTTTTCAAAATAGAATGGCCTTAGATATGATTTTAGCTAAAAAAGGGGAGTGTCTGTAAGATGATAGGGGAGACTTGTTGTACCTATATCCCAGACGACACGTGACCCGCGGGTAAAGACGCAGTTGCCATTAAGAAGTTGACCGCACTAACTAAAAAGAGCTAACCTTTGGGACCAGCACTCGCCATGGATGAGCAGGTGGTAAAGGATCCTGGCACAGACGGGCGTCGCTGTTGTATGTGAACTGATGATTACCTTTTCTGTTCTAGTCTGCTGTCTTATCCCCTGTGTCAGAGAGACCTGTGAAACTGATGCTGGAAAAGCCGCTCCCACAATGAGCTCGCTGGATGCATCCCCAGAAGGAGTGGACAAGTCCTACACCCCATTGAAGACCCTAAAACGAACCTTCAACGCGCTCCAGTTATAGGCTCACGCGCAGAGAACTGTGAAAATCAGATAGAGAGTTAGAGGATAGACATTTTAAGGGGGGATTGTGATAGACATGATGATTAGTCAGTATAAAATGTCTATCGATTTGTATAAACCAAATGTATTATGCTATTGTAATGACTTTTTAACTTAGTGGAGGTTGATGGCCACACAATCTCCTCATGGTATTTGCTAGACAATGGCAGGTAATAGATGTGTGATGTAATGTTGGCTGAGTACATAGAATTGCACAAGAAGCCTCTAAGAGTTAAGGGTCATAGTGTTATATGTATATCTGTGTTCAACACTGAGTGTTTTCCTAGCCCTATCACCCCCCACACATAAGCTAGTTAAATAATGAGTTGACACACACACAGAAATGCCTTCAGCTAGGACAAAGTCCACGCCACATCAACACTTGGAGAAGGGTGGGCAGAGAGGCAGGAGATTCTATATGATCCGACAAATGAGAATCCTATATGTTACTGATGTAATCTGTTGCACGCCCATTGTATGTCTTTACAATAAAAGGGGCTGTCTGGGTGTTTCTGACCAGAGAGCTATTTTGGATATGAGACTGATCGCTTGTGTCTGATCTGCTCGATGATGTGTGCACACTATACAATTTGGAAGCTACAAAATACCCCGAAACCTGCTGGAGAAAACTATAATCCAGATCACTTCCTCTGTGGCCCCTTTTAGTCACACTGCTCCCTCTGTGGCCCTTCTTAGTCATACTGCTCCCGCTATAGCCTTTCTTAGTCATACTGCTCCCTGTGTGGCCCCTCCTAGTGATACTGCTCTTTTTGTGGCCCCTCTTAGTGATACTGCTCTCTTCGTGGCCTCTCTTAGTCATACTGTTTCCTCTATGGCCCCTCTTAGTGATACTGCTCCCTTTGTGGCCCCTCTTAGTCATACTGCTCCCTCTATGCCCCATGTTAGTCATACTGCTCCCTCTGTGGTCCCTCTTAGTGATACTGCTCCCTCTGTGGCTCCTCTTAGTCATATTGCTCTCTCTGTGGCCCCTCTTAGTCATACTTCTCTCTTTGTGGCCCCTCTTACTTATACTTCTCCATTTGTGGCCCCTCTTAGTCATACTGCTCCCTCTATGCCCCGTCTTAGTCATACTGCTCCCTCTGTGGCCCCTCTTAGTCATACTGCTCCCTCTGTGGCTCCTCTTAGTCAAATCGCTCTCTCTGTGGCCCCTCTTAGTCATACTGCTCCCTTTGTGGCCCCTCTTAGTGATACTGCTCCTTTTGTGGCCTCTCTTACTCATACTACTTTCTCTGTGACCCCTCTTAGTGATACTGCACTCTCTGTGACCCCTATTAGTCACACTGTTTCCTCTGTGGCCCCTCTTAGTCATACTGTTCCCTCTGTGGACCCTCTTAGTGATACTGCTCCCTCTGTGGCCCCTCTTAGTCATACTGTTCCCTCTGTGGACCCTCTTAGTGATACTGCTCCCTCTGTGGCACCTCTTAGTGATACTGCTCCCTCTGTGGCCCCTCTTAGTCATACTGTTCCCTCTGTGGCCCCTTTTAGTCATACCACTCCCTCTGTGGCCCCTCTTAGTCATACTGCTCCCTCTGTGGCCCCTCTTAGTCATACTGCTCCCTCTATGGTCCCTCGTAGTCATACTGCTCCCTCTGTGGTCCCTTTTAGTCATACCACTCCCTCTGTGGCCCCTCTTAGTCATACTGCTCCCTCTGTGGCCCCTCTTAGTCATACCACTCCCTTTGTGGCCCCTTTTAGTCATACTAATCTCCTGAGACCCTTCTCAGGTAAAGTGCCCTCCATTTGCTAACACCTATCATCAGCAGTAAAAGCAGCTGTGTGATCGCACTGACAGGACCTGCGCCGCGCAGCTTCACCCATGTGGACTCACAGTGATGGGTCTAAGAGCCGGGGAGGAGTGCAGTCACAGGGAGGAGATTTACTATTCCATATATGACAGTATTTTTTGCACAAATTGCACCAGAAAACTGTCTTCCATGCTTTGCGCCACATCCTAGACAATTTTTGAAACTTTATCCAATGTGTCCAAAAAGTGTCTTTAACCCCTTCCCGCAACATGACGTACCTGGTACGTCATGTCATTAAAGTGTCGCCGCGGTGACAATCGCGGCGACACAGCAGTGATGTCTGCTGACATAGTCAGCAGACAAGTGCTGCGTCCGGGCTGGGGACCAATCAGAGCGGTCCCTCCCCCACGATCGCTGTGATTGGTCAGGGAAAAACTCCCTGACCAATCACAGCGCAGCAGCGGACTTCGCGCTGTTTACAGTAGGGGCTCCATGTGCAAGCACCGCAGTGTGTTTCCGGTGCTTGTAGATAGAGCACCTACTGTCATATCTGTGTGAAAAAACGAGCGATTAGTGTGTAGATTAGGCAGGGAGTGCGTGATCAGTGTAGTGTAGTGTAGTGTAGTGTAGTGGAGTGTAGTGTAGTGGAGTGTAGTGGAGTGGAGTGGAGTTAGTGATCAGTGTAGTGGAGAGGAGTTAGTCATCAGTGTGGTGTAGTGGAGTGAGTGTTAGTGATCAGTGTGGTGTAGTGTAGTGAGTGTAGTGAGTGATTGATCAGGCAGTGTAGTGTAGTGAGTGTAGTGAGTGATTGATCAGGCAGTGTAGTGTAGCAGAGTGGAGTGAGTGATCAGAAGTGCAGTGTAGTTTAGTGAGTGAGGGATCTGTAGTGTGTGATCAGAAGTGTAGTGAGTGAGCTGTAGCGTGCGATCAGCAGTGTAGTGTAGCGCAGCGTGTAGTCAGTGTATCCCTTGGTGTAAAAAAAAAAAAAAGTTCCTGTTGTTCCCATTTCGTTACCTGTCCCGTCACCCGTTATTAGTTAGTGTAGCGTTTAGTTAGTCCGTCTAGTGTGTAGCGTGTCGTTAGTCCGTGTACTGTCAGTGTATTCGTCTGTGTAAAAAAAAAACCAAAAAAACAAAAAAAGTTCCTGTTGTTCCCATTTCGTTACCTGTCCCGTCACCCGTTATTAGTTAGTGTAGTGTTTAGTTAGTCCGTCTAGTGTGTAGCGTGTCGTTAGTCCGTGTACTGTCAGTGTATTCGTCTGTGTAAAAAAAAAACAAAAAAACAAAAAAAGTTCCTGTTGTTCCCATTTCGTTACCTGTCCCGTCACCCGTTATTAGTTAGTGTAGCGTTTAGTTAGTCCGTCTAGTGTGTAGCGTGTCGTTAGTCCGTGTTGTGTCAGTGTATTCGTCTGTGTAAAAAAAAAAAAAAAAAAAAAGTTCCTGTTGTTCCCATTTCGTTACCTGTCCTGTCACCCGTTATTAGTTAGTGTAGCGTTTAGTTAGTCCGTCTAGTGTGTAGCGTGTCGTTAGTCCGTGTACTGTCAGTGTATTCGTCTGTGTAAAAAAAAAAACAAAAAAACAAAAAAAGTTCCTGTTGTTCCCATTTCGTTACCTGTCCCGTCACCCGTTATTAGTTAGTGTAGCGTTTAGTTAGTCCGTCTAGTGTGTAGCGTGTCGTTAGTCCGTGTACTGTCAGTGTATTCGTCTGTGTAAAAAAAAAAAAAAGTTCCTGTTGTTCCCATTTCGTTACCTGTCCCGTCACCCGTTATTAGTTAGTGTAGCGTTTAGTTAGTCCGTCCAGTGTGTAGCGTGTCGTTAGTCCGTGTACTGTCAGTGTATTCGTCTGTGTAAAAAAAAAAAAAAAAAAAAAAGTTCCTGTTGTTCCCATTCGTTACCTGTCCCGTCACCCGTTATTAGTTAGTGTAGCGTTTAGTTAGTCCGTCTAGTGTGTAGCGTGTCGTTAGTCCGTGTACTGTCAGTGTATTCGTCTGTGTAAAAAAAAAACAAAAAAAACAAAAAAAGTTCCTGTTGTTCCCATTTCGTTACCTGTCCCGTCACCCGTTATTAGTTAGTGTAGCATTTAGTTAGTCCGTCTAGTGTGTAGTTAGTCCGTGTTGTGTCAGTGTATTCGTCTGTGTAAAAAAAAAAAAAAAGAAAACACTTACGCGAATACACCACATAAGTTTCCGCGTTCTTTCCGACCCCCGTCCCGTGGTCACCCCATCCCGCAGTGTCCCATCTAATAAAACTTTTTCCCCGTGTGCCCCATTTTATATAAATATGGCCCGCAGGAGGTACACTTCAGAGGAACTGTATGCAATCATTGCATCAGACTCGGACTCAGGTAGTGGTGATGACGACCCCACTTTTTTGGCATTCTCCGACTCCTCATCCTCATCCTCACCCAGCGAGTCTGAGCTCCCTGCACCCCCGAGAAGGCGTCCAAGGACCGCCACTGACCCCAATGCATCAGATGCTCACTGGAGTACCCCGGAAGATTACAGACCCCAGATCCCTGATTTTATTGGGAACCCAGGGATTCAATTTGACACAGAAGGGCTCAGAGGGAAGGACTTCTTCAAGTTTTTTTTTTCTGAAGAGTTCATTGCCCACATTGTTACCCAGACGAATTTGTACGCCCAGAATTTTATAGAAGAAAATCCCACCTCCAGCTACGCCAGACCCGATAAGTGGACCCCTGTGGATGCACCAGAGATACAAAAATTTTGGGGGCTTATACTAACCATGGGGCTAATAAAGAAGCCAACAATCAGGGCGTACTGGTCTACCGATATTTTGTACCACACCCCAATGTTCCGCATGGCGATGTCGAGGACGCGCTTTGAGTGTATTTTAAAATTTCTGCACTACAATGACAACCAGCTGTGCCCCCCCAGCGATCACCCCAATTACGATCGGTTGTATAAGATCAGGCCCGTAATAGACCATTTTAACGCCAAGTTTGCCCAGGCGTATGCCCCACAGATAAACATTGCAGTAGACGAGTCCCTGGTACACTTCAAGGGGAGGCTAAAATTCCGCCAGTACCTGCCCAGTAAGCGGGCACGGTATGGTGTGAAGTTGTACAAGCTGTGCGAAAGTACATCAGGGTACACCCACAAGTTCCGTATTTACGAGGGGAAGGACACTAAAATTGAGCCCCCAGAATGCCCCCCCGTGCTGGGAGTAACAGGGAAAATAGTGTGGGAACTGGTGCACCCACTATTAGACCAGGGTTACCATCTGTACCTGGATAACTTTTATACCAGTGTCCCCCTGTTTCAGTGCCTCGCTTCCAGAGGAACAGTGGCATGTGGCACTGTTCGGAAAAATCAAAAAAGCCTCCCTAAGACGCTGCTTGGGCAACTGCTCAGAAGGGGTGAGAGCCGGGCCCAATGCAGCGACAATGTATTGTGCGTTAAATATAAGGACAAGAGGGATGTCCTTATGTTGACGACAATACACGGCCACAGCAGTACCCCCTGCCCAGTACGAGGTACCAGTGCAGAGACCCCCAAACCAGACTGCGTCCTCGACTATAATAAGTACATGGGAGGGGTCGATCTATCAGACCAGGTACTGGAGCCCTATAGAGCCATGCGGAAAACACGGGTGTGGTACAAAAAACTGGCCGTGCACCTCGTACAGATGGCACTGTATAATGCCTACGTGCTGTTCCGAGGTGCAGGCCACAGGGGGACATTCCTTGAATTTCAAGAGGAAGTTATCAAGGACCTAATATTTGGGGACCAGGAGGTGGGGGAGAGGCCCAGTACTTCTGGAAGCGAGGCCACAAGAATTGTACCAGGGCAGCATTTTCTCAGTGAAATTCCCTCCACTGCGACGAAGGGAAGGACCCAAAAGAGGTGCAGAGTGTGCTACAAACAGGGGATAAGAAAAGACACCATATACCAGTGTGAAACGTGCCCCACACAACCCGGCCTCTGTATAAATGAGTGTTTTAAGATCTACCACACGGCCCTGAAATTTTAATTTTTTTATTGCCCTGACGTTTTACCCTGATGTACTTCGCACAGCTTGTACATAAAGCCACATGCTAAGTCCTTCCCTTCTGAGCCCTGCGCCCTAAAAACAGTTTAGATTCACATATGGGGCATTTCCCTGTTGGGTAACATCATGGGGTACGTTTTCTCCTTCTGCCCCTGGTAAAAAATATAAATCTGGGCCTAAACTGAGCATTATTGGAAAAATGTGAATTTTTCGTTCTCAACTCAAATTGTTAAAAAAAATTCCTCAAATACCTGTGGGTTCAAACCGCTCACTACACCCCTTAAAAAATTCCCTGAGGGGTGTAGTTTCCAAAATGGGGTCAGTTGTTGGGGGTCTCAAATGCACTGGTACCTCAGGGGCGCTGCAAACACTACATGGGGTCTGAAAATTATTCCAGCAAAATCTGCATTCAAAAAAAGCGCTCCTTTCTTTCTGAGCCCTGCCATGTGCCCAAACAACAGTTTACATCCACATATGGGGCATTTCCGTGCTCGAGAGTAATTGGGTAATGCATTATGGACTATGTTTTCTCCTTCTGCCCCTGGTGAAAAATGAAAATCTGGGCCTAAAGCTGAACATTATTGGAAAAATGTGAATTTTTCGTTCTCAACTCAAATTGTTAAAAAAAATTCCTCAAATACCTGTGGGTTCAAACCGCTCACTACACCCCTTAAAAAATTCCCTGAGGGGTGTAGTTTCCAAAATGGGGTCAGTTGTTGGGGGTTTCAAATGCACTGGTACCTCAGGGGCACTGCAAACACTACATGGGGTCTGAAAATTATTCCAGCAAAATCTGCATTCAAAAAGCCAAGAAGCGCTCCTATCCTTCTGAGTCCTGCCATGTGCCCATACAACAGGCTACGTCCACATATGGGGCATTTCCGTGTTCGAGAGCAACTGGGTAACGCATCATGGGGTACGTTTTTTCCTTCTGCCACTGGTAAAAAATATAAATCTGGGCCTAAAGCTGAACATTATGTGAAAAATGTGATTTTTTTGTATTGAACTCAAATTGTTAAAAAAATTCCTCAAATACCTGTGGGTTCAAACCGCTCACTACACCCCTTAAAAAATTCACTGAGGGGTGTAGTTTCCAAAATGGGGTCAGTTGTTGGGGGTTTCAAATGCACTGGTACCTCAGGGGCACTGCAAACACTACATGGGGTCTGAAAATTATTCCAGCAAAATCTGCATTCAAAAAGCCAAGAAGCGCTCCTATCCTTCTGAGTCCTGCCATGTGCCCATACAACAGGCTACGTCCACATATGGGGCATTTCCGTGTTCGAGAGCAACTGGGTAACGCATCATGGGGTACGTTTTTCCTTCTGCCACTGGCGAAAAATGAAACGCCTCGTGCAGAAATACAGGCACCAACACCTCGGGGGCTATCAATGCGGACACAGCAACATTTGGTGTTGTCAGGATCCGGTGATGAGGCATTAGGTGTTGTCAGCAGCCGGTGATGAGGCATTAGGTGTTGTCAGGAGCCGGTGATGAGGCATTAGGTGTTGTCAGCAGCCGGTGATGAGGCATTAGGGGATGTCAGGATCCGGTGATGAGGCATTAGGGGATGTCAGGAGCCGGTGATGAGGCATTAGGGGATGTCAGGAGCCGGTGATGAGGCATTAGATGTTGTCAGGAGCCGGTGATGAGGCATTAGGGGATGTCAGGATCCGGTGATGAGGCATTAGGTGTTGTCAGGATCCGGTGATGAGGCATTAGATGTTGTCAGGAGCCGGTGATGAGGCATTAGGGGATGTCAGGAGCCGGTGATGAGGCATTAGGTGTTGTCAGGAGCCGGTGATGAGGCATTAGGGGTTGTCAGGAGCCGGTGATGAGGCATTAGGGGATGTCAGGAGACGGTGATGAGGCATTAGGTGTTGTCAGGAGCCGGTGATGAGGCATTAGATGTTGTCAGGAGCCGGTGATGAGGCATTAGGGGATGTCAGGAGCCGGTGATGAGGCATTAGGGGTTGTCAGGAGCCGGTGATGAGGCACTAGGGTTTGTCAGAAGCCGGTGATGAGGCATTAGGTGTTGTCAGGATCCAGTGATGAGGCATTAGGTGTTGTCAGGAGCCGGTGATGAGGCATTAGGGTTTGTCAGAAGCCGGTGATGAGGCATTAGGGGATGTCAGGAGCCGGTGATGAGGCATTAGGGGATGTCAGGATCCAGTAATGAGGCATTAGGGGATGTCAGGATCCAGTGATGAGGCATTAGGTGCTGTCAGGATCCAGTGATGAGGCATTAGGTGTTGTCAGAAGCCGGTGATGAGGCATTAGGGTTTGTCAGGAGCCGGTGATGAGGCATTAGGTGTTGTCAGGATCCGGTGATGAGGCATTAGGGTTTGTCAGCAGCCGGTGATGAGGCATTAGGGGATGTCAGGAGCCGGTGATAAGGGATTAAGGGATGTCAGGAGCCGGTGATGAGGCATTAGGTGTTGTCAGGATCCGGTGATGAGGCATTAGGGTTTGTCAGCAGCCGGTGATGAGGCATTAGGGGATGTCAGGAGCCGGTGATGAGGCATTAGGTGTTGTCAGGATCCGGTGATGAGGTATTAGGTGTTGTCAGGATCCGGTGATGAGGCATTAGGGTTTGTCAGGAGCCGGTGATGAGGCATTAGGGTTTGTCAGCAGCCGGTGATGAGGCATTAGGGGATGTCAGGATCCGGTGATGAGGCATTAGGTGTTGCCAGGAGCCGGTGATGAGGCATTAGGGGATGTCAGGAGCAGGTAATGAGGCATTAGGATTTGCCAGGATCCGGTGATGAGGCATTAGGTGTTGTCAGCAGCCGGTGATGAGGCATTAAGTGTTGTCAGGAGCCGGTGATGAGGCATTAGGGGATGTCAGGAGCCGGTGATGAGACATTAGGTGTTGTCAGGAGCCGGTGATGAGGCATTAGGGGATGTCAGGAGCCGGTGATCAGGCATTAGGGGATGTCTGCAGTCGGTGATGAGGCATTAGGGGATGTCTGCAGCCGGTGATGAGGCATTAGGTGTTGCCAGGAGCCAGTGATGAGGCATTAGGGGATGTCAGGAGCAGGTAATGAGGCATTAGGATTTGCCAGGATCCGGTGATGAGGCATTAGGTGTTGTCAGCAGCCGGTGATGAGGCATTAGGTGTTGTCAGGAGCCGGTGATGAGGCATTAGGGGATGTCAGGAGCCGGTGATGAGACATTAGGTGTTGTCAGGAGCCGGTGATGAGGCATTAGGGGATGTCAGGAGCCGGTGATCAGGCATTAGGGGATGTCTGCAGTCGGTGATGAGGCATTAGGGGATGTCAGGAGCCGGTGATGAGACATTAGGTGTTGTCAGGAGCCGGTGATGAGGCATTAGGTGTTGTCAGGAGCCGGTGATGAGGCATTAGGGGATGTCAGCAGTTGGTGATGAAGCGTTAAGTGTTGTCAGGATCCGGTGATGAGGCATTAGGGTTTGTCAGAAGACGGTGATGAGGCATTAGGGGATGTCAGCAGCCGGTGATAAGGCATTAGGTGTTGTCAGCAGCCGGTGATGAGGCATTAGGTGTTGTCAGGAGCCGGTGATGAGGCATTAGGGTTTGTCAGGATCTGGTGATGAGGCATTAGGGTTTGTCAGAAGCCGGTGATGAGGCATTAGGTGTTGTCAGGATCCGGTGATGAGGCATTAGGGTTTGTCAGGAGCCGGTGATGAGGCATTAGGGTTTGTCAGCAGCCGGTGACTAGGCATTAGGGTTTGTCAGGAGCCGGTGATGAGGCATTAGGTGTTGTCAGCAGCTGGTGATGAGGCATTAGGTGTTGTCAGCAGCCGGTGATAAGGCATAAGGGTTTGTCAGGATCCGGTGATGAGGCATTAGGGTTTGTCAGGATCCGGTGATGAGGCATTAGGGGTTTGTCTGGAGTCGGTGATGAGGCATTAGGTGTTGTCAGGATCCGGTGATGAGGCATTAGATGTCGTCAGGAGCCGGTGATGAGGCATTAGGTGTTGTCAGGATCCGGTGATGAGGCATTAGGTGTTGTCAGGATCCAGTAATGAGGCATTAGGGGATGTCAGCAGCCGGTGATGAGGCATTAGGTGTTGTCAGGATCCAGTGATGAGGTATTAGGTGTTGTCAGGAGCCGGTGATGAGGCGTTAGGGTTTGTCAGGAGCCGTTGATGAGGCATTAGGGTTTGTCAGGATCCGGTGATGAGGCATTAGGGTTTGTCAGGAGCCGGTGATGAGGCATTAGGGTTTGTCAGGAGTCGGTGATGAGGCATTAGGGTTTGTCAGGAGCCGTTGATGAGGCATTAGGGTTTGTCAGGATCCGGTGATGAGGCATTAGGGTTTGTCAGGAGTCGGTGATGAGGCGTTAGGTGTTGTCAGCAGCCGGTGATGAGGCATTAGGTGTTGTCAGCAGCCGGTGATAAGGCATAAGGGTTTGTCAGGATCCGGTGATGAGGCATTAGGGTTTGTCAGGATCCGGTGATGAGGCATTAGGGGTTTGTCTGGAGTCGGTGATGAGGCATTAGGTGTTGTCAGGATCCGGTGATGAGGCATTAGATGTCGTCAGGAGCCGGTGATGAGGCATTAGGTGTTGTCAGGATCCGGTGATGAGGCATTAGGTGTTGTCAGGATCCAGTGATGAGGCATTAGGGGATGTCAGCAGCCGGTGATGAGGCATTAGGTGTTGTCAGGATCCAGTGATGAGGTATTAGGTGTTGTCAGGAGCCGGTGATGAGGCGTTAGGGTTTGTCAGGAGCCGTTGATGAGGCATTAGGGTTTGTCAGGATCCGGTGATGAGGCATTAGGGTTTGTCAGGAGCCGGTGATGAGGCATTAGGGTTTGTCAGGAGTCGGTGATGAGGCATTAGGGTTTGTCAGGAGCCGTTGATGAGGCATTAGGGTTTGTCAGGATCCGGTGATGAGGCATTAGGGTTTGTCAGGAGTCGGTGATGAGGCGTTAGGGTTTGTCAGGAGTCGGTGATGAGGCATTAGGGTTTGTCAGGAGTCGGTGATGAGGCATTAGGGTTTGTCAGGAGCCGGTGATGAGGCATTAGGGGATGTCAGCAGCCGGTGATGAGGCACTAGGGTTTGTCAGGATCCGGTGATGAGGCATTAGGGTTTGTCAGGAGCTGGTGATGAGGCATTAGGTGTTGTCAGGATCCGGTGATGAGACATTAGGGGTTTGTCAGGAGCCGGTGATGAGGCATTAGGTGTTGTCAGGATCCGGTGATGAGGCATTAGGGTTTGTCAGGATCCGGTGATGAGACATTAGGGGATGTCAGGATCCGGTGATGAGGCATTAGGTGTTGTCAGGATCCGGTGATGAGGCATTAGGGTTTGTCAGGATCCGGTGATGAGGCATTAGGGTTTGTCAGAAGCCGGTGATGAGGCATTAGGGTTTGTCAGCAGCTGGTGATGAGGCATTAGGTGTTGTCAAGAACCGGTGATGAGGCATTAGGTGTTGTCAGCAGCCGTTGATAAGACATTGGGGTTTGTCAGGAGCCGGTGATGAGGCATTAGGGTTTGTCAGGATCCGGTGATGAGGCATTAGGGTTTGTCAGGAGCCGGTGATGAGGCATTAGGGTTTGTCAGGAGTCGGTGATGAGGCATTAGGGTTTGTCAGGAGCCGTTGATGAGGCATTAGGGTTTGTCAGGATCCGGTGATGAGGCATTAGGGTTTGTCAGGAGCCGTTGATGAGGCATTAGGGTTTGTCAGGATCCGGTGATGAGGCATTAGGGTTTGTCAGGAGTCGGTGATGAGGCGTTAGGGTTTGTCAGGAGTCGGTGATGAGGCATTAGGGTTTGTCAGGAGTCGGTGATGAGGCATTAGGGTTTGTCAGGAGCCGGTGATGAGGCATTAGGGGATGTCAGCAGCCGGTGATGAGGCACTAGGGTTTGTCAGGATCCGGTGATGAGGCATTAGGGTTTGTCAGGAGCTGGTGATGAGGCATTAGGTGTTGTCAGGATCCGGTGATGAGACATTAGGGGTTTGTCAGGAGCCGGTGATGAGGCATTAGGTGTTGTCAGGATCCGGTGATGAGGCATTAGGGTTTGTCAGGATCCGGTGATGAGACATTAGGGGATGTCAGGATCCGGTGATGAGGCATTAGGTGTTGTCAGGATCCGGTGATGAGGCATTAGGGTTTGTCAGGATCCGGTGATGAGGCATTAGGGTTTGTCAGAAGCCGGTGATGAGGCATTAGGGTTTGTCAGCAGCTGGTGATGAGGCATTAGGTGTTGTCAAGAACCGGTGATGAGGCATTAGGTGTTGTCAGCAGCCGTTGATAAGACATTGGGGTTTGTCAGGAGCCGGTGATGAGGCATTAGGGCTTGTCAGGAGGCGGTGGTGAGCCATTAGGTGTTGTCAGGAGCCGGTGATGAGGCATTAGGGCTTGTCAGGATCCGGTGATGAGGCATTAGGTGTTGTCAGGATCCGGTGATGAGGCATTAGGGGATGTCAGCAGCCGGTGATGAGGCATTAGATGTTGTCAGCAGCCGGTGATGAGGCATTAGGGGTTGTCAGCAGCCGGTGATGGGGCATTAGGTGTTGTCAGGAACCAGTGATGAGGCATTAGGGTTTGTCAGGATCCAGTGATGAGGCATTAGGGTTTGTCAGAAGCCGGTGATGAGGCATTAGGTGTTGTCAGGATCCGGTGATGAGGCATTAGGGGATGTCAGCAGCCGGTGATGAGGCATTAGGTGTTGTCAGGATCCGGTGATGAGCCATTAGGGGATGTCAGCAGCCGGTTAATGAGGCGTTAGGTGTTGTCAGGATCCGGTGATGAGGCATTAGGTGTTGTCAGGATCCAGTGATGAGGCATTAGGGTTTGTCAGAATCCGGTGATGAGGCATTAGGGTTTGCCAGGATCCGGTGATGAGGCATTAGGGTTTGTCAGAAGCCGGTGATGAGGCATTAGGTGTTGTCAGGATCCGGTGATGAGGCATTAGGGGATGTCAGCAGCCGGTGATGAGGCATTAGGTGTTGTCAGGATCCAGTGATGAGGTATTAGGTGTTGTCAGGAGCCACTGATGAGGCATTAGGGTTTGTCAGGATCTGGTGATGAGGCATTAGGGTTTGTCAGCAGCCGGTGATGAGGCATTAGGGTTTGTCAGCAGCCAGTGATGAGGCATTAGGTGTTGTCAGGATCCGGTTATGAGGCATTAGGGGATGTCAGGAGCCGGTGATGAGGCGTTAGGTGTTGTCAGCCTCCGGTGATGAGCCATTAGGTGTTGTCAGGATCCGGTGATGAGGCATTAGGTGTTGTCAGGATCCAGTGATGAGGCATTAGGGTTTGTCAGAATCCGGTGATGAGGCATTAGGGTTTGCCAGGATCCGGTGATGAGGCATTAGGGTTTGTCAGGATCCGGTGATGAGGCATTAGGGTTTGTCAGAAGCCGGTGATGAGGCATTAGGTGTTGTCAGGATCCGGTGCTGAGGCATTAGGGGATGTCAGCAGCCGGTGATGAGGCATTAGGGTTTGTCAGCAGCCAGTGATGAGGCATTAGGTGTTGTCAGGATCCGGTTATGAGGCATTAGGGGATGTCAGGAGCCGGTGATGAGGCGTTAGGTGTTGTCAGCCTCCGGTGATGAGCCATTAGGTGTTGTCAGGATCCGGTGATGAGGCATTAGGTGTTGTCAGCAGCCGGTGATAAGGCATTAAGTGTTGTCAGGAGCCGGTGATGAGGCATTAGGTGTTGTCAGGATCCGGTGATGAGGCACTAGATGTTGTCAGGAGCCGGTGATGAGGCATTAGGTGTTGTCAGCAGCCGGTGATGGGGCATTAGGGTTTGTCAGGATCCAGTGATGAGGCATTAGGTGTTGTCAGCAGCCGGTGATGAGGCATTAGGGTTTGTCAGAAGCCGGTGATGAGGCATTAGGGTTTGTCAGGAGCCGGTGGTGAGGCATTAGGTGTTGTTAGTATCCAGTGATGAGGTATTAGGTGTTGTCAGGAGCCGGTGATGAGGCATTAGGTGTTGTCAGGAGCTGGTGATGAGGCATTAGGGTTTGTCAGGATCCGGTGATGAGGTATTAGGTGTTATCAGCAGCCGGTGATGAGGCATTAGATATTGTCAGGAGCCGGTGATGGGGCATTAGATATTGTCAGGATCCAGTGATGACGCATTAGGGTTTGTCAGAAGCCGGTGATGAGGCATTAGGGGATGTCAGCAGCCGGTGATGAGGCATTAGGGGATGTCAGCAGCCGGTGATGAGGCATTAGGGTTTGTCAGCAGCCGGTGATGAGGCATTAGGTGTTGTCAGGAGCCGGTGATGAGGCATTAGGGGAAGTCAGAAGCCGGTGATGAGGCATTAGGTGTTGTCAGGAGCCGCTGATGAGGCGTTAGGTGTTGTCAGGATCCAGTGATGAGGCATTAGGGTTTGTCAGGATCCAGTGATGAGGCATTAGGTGTTGTCAGAAGCCAGTGATGAGACTGTCTGCAGCCGGTGATGAGGCATTAGGTGTTGTCAGAAGCCAGTGATGAGGCATTAGGGGATGTCTGCAGCCGGTGATGTGGCATTAGGGGATGTCTGCAGCCAGTGATGAGGCATTAGGGGATGTCTGCAGCCAGTGATGAGGCATTAGGGGATGTCTGCAGCCGGTGATGTGGCATTAGGGGATGTCAGCAGCCAGTAATGAGGTATTAGGAGTTGTCAGAGAGATTGTGTTATAAGGATCTAGTAATGAGACCTTAGGCACCATTGGGATTAGGCCTGACACTGTTATGAGGGATCTCTGGATGTCACGCTGTTATGGGGGATCTGTGGATGTTATACAGTTATGGCGGAACTACGGAGGACACACTGTTATAGGGGATCTGCAGATGTCACACTGTTTTAGGGGATCTGTGGATGTCACACTGTATGGGGGATCTGTGGATGTTACACTGTTATGGGGGATCTGTGGATGTTACACTGTTATGGGGGATCTGTGGATGTTACACTGTTATGGGGGATCTGTGGATGTTACACTGTTATGGGGGATCTGTGGATGTTACACTGTTATGGGGGATCTGTGGATGTTACACTGTTATGGGGGATCTGTGGATGTTACACTGTTATGGGGGATCTATGGATGTTACATTGTTATGGGGGATCTGTGGATGTTACACTGTTAAGTGGGATCTGTGGATGTTACACTGTTATGGAGGATCTGTGGATGTTACACTGTTATGGGGGATCTGTGGATGTTACACTGTTATGGGGGATCTGTGGATGTTACACTGTTATGGGGGATCTGTGGATGTTACACTGTTATGGAGGATCTGTGGATGTTACACTGTTATGGGGGATCTGTGGATGTTACACTGTTATGGGGGATCTGTGGATGTTACACTGTTATGGGGGATCTGTGGATGTTATACTGTTATGGAGGTTCTGTGGATGTTACAGTGTTATGGAGGATCTGTGGATGTTACACTGTTATGGAGGATCTGTGGATGTTACACTGTTATGGGGTATCTGTGGATGTTACACTGTTATGGGGGATCTGTGGATGTTACAGTGTTATGGAGGATCTGTGGATGTTACACTGTTATGTGGGATCTGTGGATGTTACACTGTTATGGAGGATCTGTGGATGTTACACTGTTATGGGGGATCTGTGGATGTTACACTGTTATGGGGGTTCTGTGAATGCTACACTATTATGGGGGATCTGTAGATGTTATACTGTTATGGAGGATCTGTGGATGTTACACTGTTATGGGGGATCTGTGGATGTTACACTGTTATGGGGGATCTGTGGATGTTACAGTGTTATGCAGGTTCTGTGGATGTTACACTGTTATGAGGGCTCTGTGGATGTTACATTGTTATGGGGGATCTGTGGATGTTACACTGTTATGGGGGATCTGTGGATGTTACACTGTTATGGGGGTTCTGTGGATGTTACACTGTTATGGGGGATCTGTAGATGTTATACTGTTATGGAGGATCTGTGGATGTTACACTGTTATGGGGGATCTGTGGATGTTACACTGTTATGGGGGATCTGTGGATGTTACAGTGTTATGCAGGTTCTGTGGATGTTACACTGTTATGAGGGTTCTGTGGATGTTACATTGTTATGGGGGATCTCTGGATGTTACACTGTTATGGGGGATCTGTGGATGTTACATTGTTATGGGGGATCTGTGGATGTTACACTGGTATGGGGTATCTCTGGATGTCACACTGTATGGGGGATCTGTGGATGTTACACTGTTATGGGGGATCTGTGGATGTTACACTGTTATGGGGGATCTGTGGATGTTACACTGTTATGAGGGTTCTGTGGATGTTACACTGTAATGGAGGATCTGTGGATGTTACACTGTTATGAGGGTTCTGTGGATGTTACATTGTTATGGGGGATCCGTGGATGTTATACTGTTATGGGGGATCTGTGGATGTTACACTGTTATGGGGGATCTGTGGATGTTACACTGTTATGGGGGATCTGTGGGTGTTACACTGTTATGGGGGATCTGTGGATGTTACACTGTTATGGGGGATCTGTGGATGTTACACTGTTATGGGGGATCTGTGGATGTTACACTGTATGGGGGATCTGTGAATGTCATACTGTATGGGGGATCTGTGGATGTTATACTGTTATGGGGGATCTATGGATGTTACACTGTTATGAGGGATCTGTGGATGTTACACTGTTATGGGGGATCTGTGGATGTTACACTGTTATGGGGGATCTATGGATGTTATACTGTTATGGGGGATCTGTGGATGTTACACTATTATGGGGGATCTGTGGATGTTACACTGTTATGGGGGATCTGTGGATGTTACACTGTTATGGGGGATCTGTGGATGTTACACTGTTATGGGGGATCTGTGGATGTTACACTGTTATGGGGGATCTGTGGATGTTACACTGTATGGGGGATCTGTGAATGTCATACTGTATGGGGGATCTGTGGATGTTATACTGTTATGGGGGATCTATGGATGTTACACTGTTATGAGGGATCTGTGGATGTTACACTGTTATGGGAGATCTGTGGATGTTACACTGTTATGGGGGATCTGTGGATGTTACACTGTTATGGGGGATCTGTGGATGTTACACTGTTATGGGGGATCTGTGGATGTTACACTGTTATGGGGGATCTATGGATGTTACACTGTTATGAGGGATCTGTGGATGTTACATTGTTATGGGGGATCTGTGGATGTTACACTGTTATGGAGGATCTGTGGATGTTACACTGTATGGGGGATCTGAGGATGTTACACTGTTATGAGGGTTCTGTGGATGTTACACTGTTATGGGGGATCTGTGGATGTTACACTGTTGTGGGGGATCTGTGGATGTTACACTGTTATGGGGGATCTGTGGATGTCACACTGTATGGGGGATCTGTGGATGTTACACTGTATGGGGGATCTGTGGATGTTACACTGTTATGTGGGATCTGTGGATGTTACACTGTTATGAGGGTTCTGTGGATGTTACATTGTTATGGGGGATCTCTGGATGTCACACTGTATGGGGGTTGTGTGGATGTCACACTGTTATGGGGGTTCTGTGGATGTTACATTGTTATGGGGGATCTCTGGATGTTACACTGTGTGGGGGATCTATGGATGTCACACTGTATGGGGGATCTGTGGATGTTACACTGTTATGGAGGATCTCTGGATTTCACACTGTATGGGGGATCTGTGGATGTTACACTGTTATGGAGGATCTCTGGATGTCACACTGTTTGGGGGATCTGTGGATGTTACACTGTTATGGGGGATCTGTGGATGTCACACTGTTATAGGGGATCTGTGGATGTAACACTGTTATGGAGGATCTCTTGATGTCACACTTTTTGGGGGATCTGTGGAGGTTACACTGTTATAGGGGATCTGTGGATGTAACACTGTTATGGGGGATCTGTAGATGTTATACTGTTATGGAGGATCTGTGGATGTTATACTGTTATGGAGGATCTCTGGTTGTCACAGTTATGGGGGATCTGTGGATGTTACACTGTTATGGAGGATCTGTGGATGTAACACTGTTATTGGGGATCTGTGGATGTTATACTGTTATGGAGGATCTGTGGATGTTACACTGTTATGAGGGTTCTGTGGATGTTACACTGTAATGGAGGATCTGTGGATGTTACACTGTTATGAGGGTTCTGTGGATGTTACATTGTTATGGGGGATCTGTGGATGTTATACTGTTATGGGGGATCTGTGGATGTTACACTGTTATGAGGGATCTGTGGATGTTACACTGTTATGGGGGATCTGTGGATGTTACACTGTTATGGGGGATCTGTGGATGTTACACTGTTATGGGGGATCTGTGGATGTTACACTGTTATGGGGGATCTGTGGATGTTACACTGTTATGGGGGATCTATGGATGTTACACTGTTATGAGGGATCTGTGGATGTTACATTGTTATGGGGGATCTGTGGATGTTACACTGTTATGGAGGATCTGTGGATGTTACACTGTATGGGGGATCTGTGGATGTTACACTGTTATGAGGGTTCTGTGGATGTTACACTGTTATGGGGGATCTGTGGATGTTACACTGTTGTGGGGGATCTGTGGATGTTACACTGTTATGGGGGATCTGTGGATGTCACACTGTATGGGGGATCTGTGGATGTTACACTGTATGGGGGATCTGTGGATGTTACACTGTTATGTGGGATCTGTGGATGTTACACTGTTATGAGGGTTCTGTGGATGTTACATTGTTATGGGGGATCTCTGGATGTCACACTGTATGGGGGATCTGTGGATGTTACACTGTTATGGGGTATCTCTGGATGTCACACTGTATGGGGGATCTGTGGATGTTACACTGTTATGGGTGATCTCTGGATGTTACCTTGTTATGGGGGATCTCTGGATGTTACACTGTATGGGGGATCTGTGGATGTCACACTGTATGGGGGTTCTGCGGATGTCACACTGTTATGAGGGTTCTCTGGATGTTACATTGTTATGGGGGATCTGTGGATGTTACATTGTTATAGGGGATCTGTGGATGTTACACTGTATGGGGGATCTCTGGATGTCACACTGTATGAGGGTTGTGTGGATGTCACACTGTTATGAGGGTTCTGTGGATGTTACACTGTTATGGGGGTTCTCTGGATGTTACATTGTTATGGGGGATCTCTGGATGTTACACTGTGTGGGGGATCTATGGATGTCACACTGTATGGGGGATCTGTGGATGTTACACTGTTATAGGGGATCTGTGGATGTCACACTGTTATAGGGGATCTGTGGATGTTACACTGTATGGGGGATCTCTGGATGTCACACTGTTATAGGGGATCTGTGGATGTCACACTGTTATGAGGGTTCTGTGGATGTTACACTGTTATGGGGGTTCTCTGGATGTTACATTGTTATGGGGGATCTCTGGATGTTACACTGTGTGGGGGATCTATGGATGTCACACTGTATGGGGGATCTGTGGATGTTACACTGTTATGGAGGATCTCTGGATTTCACACTGTATGGGGGATCTGTGGATGTTACACTGTTATGGAGGATCTCTGGATGTCACACTGTTTGGGGGATCTGTGGATGTTACACTGTTATGGGGGATCTGTGGATGTCACACTGTTATAGGGGATCTGTGGATGTCACACTGTTATAGGGGATCTGTGGATGTAACACTGTTATGGAGGATCTCTTGATGTCACACTTTTTAAGGGATCTGTGGAGGTTACACTGTTATAGGGGATCTGTGGATGTAACACTGTTATGGGGGATCTGTAGATGTTATACTGTTATGGAGGATCTGTGGATGTTATACTGTTATGGAGGATCTCTGGATGTCACAGTTATGGGGGATCTGTGGATGTTACACTGTTATGGAGGATCTGTGGATGTAACACTGTTATGGGGGATCTGTGGATGTTATACTGTTATGGAGGATCTGTGGATGTTACACTGTTATGGGGGATCTGTGGCTGTTATACTCTGCTGGGGGATCTGTGGATGTTACACTGTTATGGGGGATCTGTGGATGTTACACTGTGCTGGGGGATCTGTGGATGTTATACTGTGCTGGGGGATCTGTGGATGTTACACTGTGCTAGAGGATCTGTGGATGTTACACTGTTATGGAGGATCTCTGGATGTCACACTGTTATGGGGGATCTGTGGATGTTACACTGTTATGGGGGATCTGTGGATGTTACATTGTGCTGTAGGATCTGTGGATGTTACACTGTTATGGGGGATCTGTGAATGTCACACTGTTATGGGGGATCTGTGGATGTTACACTGTTATGAGGGATCTGTGGAGGACACACGGGTATGGGGGATCTCTGGGGGACACACTGTGCTGGGGGATCTGTGGATGTTACACTGTTATGAGGGATCTGTGGAGTACACTGCTATAGAGGATCTATAGATGTTACATTATTATGGGGGATCTGTGGATGTTACACTTTTATGGAGAATCTGTGGATGTCACAGTGTTATGAGGGATCTCTGGAGGACACACTGCTATGGGGGATCTGTGGATGGTACACTGTTATGGGGTTCTCTGGAGGACGCACTGGTATGAAGGATCTATGGATGGTACACTGTTATGGGGATCTCTGGAGGACACACTGTTATGGGTGATCTGTGGATGTTACAGTGTTATGGGGGATCTGTGGATGTTACACTGTTATGATGGATCTGTGGATGTTACATTGTGCTGGAGGATCTGTGGATGTTACACTGTTATGGGGATCTGTGGATGTTACACTGTGCTGGGGGATCTGTGGATGTTACACTGTGCTGGGGGATCTGTCCATGTTGCATTGTTATGGGGGTTCTGTGGATGTTACTTTGTGTTGGGGGATCTGTGAATGTTACACTGTTATGGGGGATCTGTGGATGTTACACTGTTATGGGGGATCTGTGGATGGTAAACTGTTATGGAAGATCTGTGGATGGTACACTGTTATGGGGATCTCTGGAGGACACACTGTGCTGGGGGATCTCTGGATGTTACACTATTATGAGGGATCTGTGGAGGACACTGTTATAGAGGATCTATAGATGTTACATTGTTATGGGGGATCTGTGGAGGATACTGTTATAGAGGATCTATAGATGTTTCACTGTTATGGGGGATCTGTGGATGTTACACTGTGCTGGAGGATCTGTGGATGTTACACTGTTATGGGGGATCTGTGGATGTTACACTGTTATGGGGGATCTGTGGATGTTACAGTGTTATGGGGGATCTGTGGATGTTACACTGTTATGGGGGATCTGTGGATGTTACACTGTGCTGGGGATCTGTGGATGTTACACTGTTATGGGGGATCTGTGGATGTTACACTGTTATGGGGGATCTGTGGATGTTACACTGTTATGAGGGATCTGTGGATGTTACACTGTGCTGGGGGATCTGTGGATGTTACACTGTGCTGGGGGATCTGTGGATGTTACACTGTTATGGGGGATCTGTGGATGTTACACTGTTATGGGGGATCTGTGGATGTTACACTGTTATGAGGGATCTGTGGATGTTACACTGTGCTGGAGGATCTGTGGATGTTACACTGTTATGAGGGATCTGTGGATGTTACACTGTTATGGAGGATCTGTGGATGTTACACTGTTATGGGGGATCTGTGGATGTTACACTGTTATGGGGGATCTGTGGGTGTTACACTGTTATGGGGGATCTGTGGATGTTACACTGTTATGGGGGATCTGTGGATGTTACACTGTTATGGGGGATCTGTGGATGTCACACTGTATGGGGGATCTGTGGATGTTACACTGTGCTGGGGGATCTGTGGATGTTACACTGTTATGGGGGATCTGTGGATGTTACACTGTTATGGGGGATCTGTGGATGTTACACTGTTATGGAGGATCTGTGGATGTTACACTGTAATGGGGGATCTGTGGATGTTACAGTGTTATGGGGGATCTGTGGATGTTACACTGTTATGGGGGATCTGTAGATGTTACACTGTTATGGGGGATCTGTGGATGTTACACTGTCCTGGGGGATCTGTGGATGTTATACTGTTATGAGGGATCTGAGGATGTTACACTGTTATTGGGGATCTGTGGATGTTACACTGTTATGGGGGATCTGTGGATGTTACAGTGTTATGGGGGATCTGTGGATGTTACACTGTGCTGGAGGATCTGTGGATGTTACACTGTTATGAGGGATCTGTGGATGTTACACTGTTATGGGGGATCTGTGGATGTTACACTGTTATGGGGGATCTGAGGATGTTACACTGTTATTGGGGATCTGTGGATGTTACACTGTTATGGGGGATCTGTGGATGTTACAGTGTTATGGGGGATCTGTAGATGTTGCACTGTTATGGAGGATCTGTGGATGTTACACTGTTATGGGGGATCTGTGGAAGTTACACTGTTATGAGGGATCTGAGGATGTTACACTGTTATTGGGGATCTGTGGATGTTACACTGTTATGGGGGATCTGTGGATGTTACACTGTTATGGGGGATCTGTAGATGTTATACTGTTATGGGGGATCTGTGGATGTTACACTGTTATGGCGGATTTGTGGATGTTACACTGTTATGGGGGATCTGTGGATGTTATACTGTTATGAGGGATCTGTGGATGTTACACTGTTATGGGGGATCTGTGGATGTTACACTGTTATGAGGGATCTGTGGATGTTACACTGTTATGGGGGATCTGTGGATGTCACACTGTATGGAGGATCTGTGGATGTTTCAGTGTTATGGGGGATCTGTGGATGTTATACTGTTATGGGGGATCTGTGGATGTCACACTGTATGGGGGATCTGTAGATGTTATACTGTTATGGGGGATCTCTGGATGTTATACTGTTATGGGGGATCTGTGGATGTTATACTGTTATAGGGGATCTGTGGATGTTACACTGTTATGGGGGATCTGTGGGTGTTACACTGTTATGGGGGATCTGTGGATGTTACACTGTGCTGGGGGATCTGTGGATGTTACACTGTTATGGGGGATCTGTGGATGTTACACTGTGCTGGGGGATCTGTGGATGTTATACTGTGCTGGGGCATCTGTGGATGTTACACTGTTATGGGGGATCTGTGGATGTTACACTGTGCTGGGGGATCTGTGGATGTTATACTGTTATGAGGGATCTGAGAATGTTACACTGTTATGGGGGATCTGTGAATGTTACACTGTTATGGGGGATCTGTGGATGTTACACTGTTATGGGGGATCTGTGGATGTTACACTGTGCTGGGGGATCTGTGGATGTTATACTGTTATGAGGGATCTGAGGATGTTACACTGTTATTGGGGATCTGTGGATGTTACACTGTTATGGGGGATCTGTGGATGTTACAGTGTTATGGGGGATCTGTGGATGTTACACTGTGCTGGAGGATCTGCGGATGTTACACTGTTATGAGGGATCTGTGGATGTTACACTGTTATGGGGGATCTGTGGATGTTACACTGTTATGGGGGATCTGAGGATGTTACACTGTTATGGGGGATCTGTGGATGTTACAGTGTTATGGGGGATCTGTAGATGTTATACTGTTATGGAGGATCTGTGGATGTTACACTGTTATGGGGGATCTGTGGAAGTTACACTGTTATGAGGGATCTGAGGATGTTACACTGTTATTGGGGATCTGTGGATGTTACACTGTTATGGGGGATCTGTGGATGTTACACTGTTATGGGGGATCTGTAGATGTTATACTGTTATGGGGGATCTGTGGATGTTACACTGTTATGGCGGATTTGTGGATGTTACACTGTTATGGGGGATCTGTGGATGTTATACTGTTATGAGGGATCTGTGGATGTTACACTGTTATGGGGGATCTGTGGATGTTACACTGTTATGAGGGATCTGTGGATGTTACACTGTTATGGGGGATCTGTGGATGTCACACTGTATGGAGGATCTGTGGATGTTTCAGTGTTATGGGGGATCTGTGGATGTTATACTGTTATGGGGAATCTGTGGATGTCACACTGTATGGGGGATCTGTAGATGTTATACTGTTATGGGGGATCTCTGGATGTTATACTGTTATGGGGGATCTGTGGATGTTATACTGTTATAGGGGATCTGTGGATGTTACACTGTTATGGGGGATCTGTTGGTGTTACACTGTTATGGGGGATCTGTGGATGTTACACTGTGCTGGGGGATCTGTGGATGTTATACTGTTATGGGGGATCTGTGGATGTTACACTGTTATGGGGGATCTGTAGATGTTGTACTGTTATGGAGGATCTGTGGATGTTACACTGTTATGGGGGATCTGTGGATGTTACACTGTTATGGGGGATCTGTGGATGTTACACTGTTATGGGGGATCTGTGGATGTTACACTGTATGGGGGATCTGTGGATGTTATACTGTTATGGGGGATCTGTGGATGTTACACTGTTATGAGGGATCTGTGGATGTTACACTGTTATGGGGGATCTGTGGATGTCACACTGTATGGGGGATCTGTGGATGTCACACTGTATGGGGGTTCTGTGGATGTTACACTGTTATGGGGGATCTGTGGATGTTACACTGTTATGAGGGATCTGTGGATGTTACACTGTTATAGGGGATCTGTGGATGTTACACTGTTATGGGGGATCTGTGGATGTTACACTGTGCTGGGGATCTGTGGATGTTACACTGTTATGGGGGATCTGTGGATGTTACACTGTTATGGGGGATCTGTGGATGTTACACTGTGCTGGGGGATCTGTAGATGTTATACTGTTATGGGGGATCTCTGGATGTTATACTGTTATGGGGGATCTGTGGATGTTATACTGTTATAGGGGATCTGTGGATGTTACACTGTTATGGGGGATCTGTGGGTGTTACACTGTTATGGGGGATCTGTGGATGTTACAGTGTTATGGGGGATCTGTAGATGTTATACTGTTATGGGGGATCTGTGGATGTTACACTGTTATGGGGGATCTGTGGATGTTACACTGTGCTGGGGATCTGTGGATGTTACAGTGTTATGGGGGATCTGTGGATGTTACACTGTGCTGGGGGATCTGTGGATGTTACACTGTGCTGGGGGATCTGTGGATGTTACACTGTGCTGGAGGATCTGTGGATGTTACACTGTTATGAGGGATCTGTGGATGTTACACTGTTATGAGGGATCTGTGGATGTTACACTGTTATGGGGGGATCTGTGGATGTTACACTGTTATGGGGGATCTGTGGATGTTACAGTGTTATGGGGGATCTGTGGATGTTACACTGTTATGGGGGGATCTGTGGATGTTACACTGTTATGGAGGATCTGTGGATGTTACACTGTTATGGGGGATCTGTGGATGTTACAGTGTTATGGGGGATCTGTGGATGTTACACTGTTATGGGGGATCTGTGGATGTTACACTGTTATGAGGGATCTGTGGATGTTACACTGTTATGGGGGATCTGTGGATGTTATACTGTTATGGGGGATCTGTGGATGTTACACTGTTATGGAGGATCTGTGGGTGTTACAGTGTTATGGGGGATCTGTGGATGTTACACTGTTATGGAGGATCTGTGGATGCTTCAGTGTTATGGGGGATCTGTGGATGTTATACTGTTATGGGGAATCTGTGGATGTCACACTGTATGGGGGATCTGTAGATGTTATACTGTTATGGGGGATCTCTGGATGTTATACTGTTATGGGGGATCTGTGGATGTTATACTGTTATGGGGGATCTGTGGATGTTACACTGTTATGGGGGATCTGTGGATGTTACACTGTATGGGGGATCTGTGGATGTTACACTGTATGGGGGATCTGTGGATGTTATAGTGTTATGGGGGATCTGTGGATGTTACACTGTTATGGAGGATCTGTGGATGTTACACTGTTATGGAGGATCTGTGGATGTTACACTGTTATGGGGGATCTGTGGATGTTACACTGTTATGGGGGTTCTGTGGATGTTACACTGTTATGGGGGATCTGTGGATGTTACACTGTTATGGGGGATCTGTGGATGTTACACTGTTATGGGGGATCTGTGGATGTTACACTGTTATGGGGGTTCTGTGGATGTTACACTGTTATGGGGGATCTGTGGATGTTACACTGTTATGGGGGATCTGTGGATGTTATACTGTTATGGGGAATCTGTGGATGTTACAGTGTTATGGGGGATCTGTGGATGTTACACTGTTATGGGGGATCTGTGGATGTTACACTGTGCTGGGGATCTGTGGATGTTACAGTGTTATGGGGGATCTGTGGATGTTACACTGTGCTGGGGGATCTGTGGATGTTACACTGTGCTGGGGGATCTGTGGATGTTACACTGTGCTGGAGGATCTGTGGATGTTACACTGTTATGGAGGATCTGTGGATGTTACACTGTTATGGGGGATCTGTGGATGTTACACTGTTATGGGGGTTCTGTGGATGTTACACTGTTATGGGGGATCTGTGGATGTTACACTGTTATGGGGGTTCTGTGGATGTTACACTGTTATGGGGGATCTGTGGATGTTACACTGTATGGGGGATCTGTGGATGTTATAGTGTTATGGGGGATCTGTGGATGTTACACTGTTATGGAGGATCTGTGGATGTTACACTGTTATGGAGGATCTGTGGATGTTACACTGTTATGGGGGATCTGTGGATGTTACACTGTTATGGGGGATCTGTGGATGTTACACTGTTATGAGGGATCTGTGGATGTTACACTGTTATAGGGGATCTGTGGATGTTACACTGTTATGGGGGATCTGTGGATGTTACACTGTGCTGGGGATCTGTGGATGTTACACTGTTATGGGGGATCTGTGGATGTTACACTGTTATGGGGGATCTGTGGATGTTACACTGTGCTGGGGGATCTGTAGATGTTATACTGTTATGGGGGATCTCTGGATGTTATACTGTTATGGGGGATCTGTGGATGTTATACTGTTATAGGGGATCTGTGGATGTTACACTGTTATGGGGGATCTGTGGGTGTTACACTGTTATGGGGGATCTGTGGATGTTACAGTGTTATGGGGGATCTGTAGATGTTATACTGTTATGGGGGATCTGTGGATGTTACACTGTTATGGGGGATCTGTGGATGTTACACTGTGCTGGGGATCTGTGGATGTTACAGTGTTATGGGGGATCTGTGGATGTTACACTGTGCTGGGGGATCTGTGGATGTTACACTGTGCTGGGGGATCTGTGGATGTTACACTGTGCTGGAGGATCTGTGGATGCTACACTGTTATGAGGGATCTGTGGATGTTACACTGTTATAAGGGATCTGTGGATGTTACACTGTTATGGGGGGATCTGTGGATGTTACACTGTTATGGGGGATCTGTGGATGTTACAGTGTTATGGGGGATCTGTGGATGTTACACTGTTATGGGGGGATCTGTGGATGTTACACTGTTATGGAGGATCTGTGGATGTTACACTGTTATGGGGGATCTGTGGATGTTACAGTGTTATGGGGGATCTGTGGATGTTACACTGTTATGGGGGATCTGTGGATGTTACACTGTTATGAGGGATCTGTGGATGTTACACTGTTATGGGGGATCTGTGGATGTTATACTGTTATGGGGGATCTGTGGATGTTACACTGTTATGGAGGATCTGTGGGTGTTACAGTGTTATGGGGGATCTGTAGATGTTACACTGTTATGGAGGATCTGTGGATGTTTCAGTGTTATGGGGGATCTGTGGATGTTATACTGTTATGGGGAATCTGTGGATGTCACACTGTATGGGGGATCTGTAGATGTTATACTGTTATGGGGGATCTCTGGATGTTATACTGTTATGGGGGATCTGTGGATGTTATACTGTTATGGGGGATCTGTGGATGTTACACTGTTATGGGGGATCTGTGGATGTTACACTGTATGGGGGATCTGTGGATGTTACACTGTATGGGGGATCTGTGGATGTTATAGTGTTATGGGGGATCTGTGGATGTTACACTGTTATGGAGGATCTGTGGATGTTACACTGTTATGGAGGATCTGTGGATGTTACACTGTTATGGGGGATCTGTGGATGTTACACTGTTATGGGGGTTCTGTGGATGTTACACTGTTATGGGGGATCTGTGGATGTTACACTGTTATGGGGGATCTGTGGATGTTACACTGTTATGGGGGATCTGTGGATGTTACACTGTTATGGGGGTTCTGTGGATGTTACACTGTTATGGGGGATCTGTGGATGTTACACTGTTATGGGGGATCTGTGGATGTTATACTGTTATGGGGAATCTGTGGATGTTACAGTGTTATGGGGGATCTGTGGATGTTACACTGTTATGGGGGATCTGTGGATGTTACACTGTGCTGGGGATCTGTGGATGTTACAGTGTTATGGGGGATCTGTGGATGATACACTGTGCTGGGGGATCTGTGGATGTTACACTGTGCTGGGGGATCTGTGGATGTTACACTGTGCTGGAGGATCTGTGGATGTTACACTGTTATGGAGGATCTGTGGATGTTACACTGTTATGGGGGATCTGTGGATGTTACACTGTTATGGGGGTTCTGTGGATGTTACACTGTTATGGGGGATCTGTGGATGTTACACTGTTATGGGGGTTCTGTGGATGTTACACTGTTATGGGGGATCTGTGGATGTTACACTGTATGGGGGATCTGTGGATGTTATAGTGTTATGGGGGATCTGTGGATGTTACACTGTTATGGAGGATCTGTGGATGTTACACTGTTATGGAGGATCTGTGGATGTTACACTGTTATGGGGGATCTGTGGATGTTACACTGTTATGAGGGATCTGTGGATGTTACACTGTTATGGGTGATCTGTGGATGTTATACTGTTATGGGGGATCTGTGGATGTTACACTGTTATGGAGGATCTGTGGGTGTTACAGTGTTATGGGGGATCTGTGGATGTCACACTGTATGGAGGATCTGTGGATGTTTCAGTGTTATGGGGGATCTGTGGATGTTATACTGTTATGGGGAATCTGTGGATGTCACACTGTATGGGGGATCTGTAGATGTTATACTGTTATGGGGGATCTCTGGATGTTATACTGTTATGGGGGATCTGTGGATGTTATACTGTTATAGGGGATCTGTGGATGTTACACTGTTATGGGGGATCTGTGGATGTTACACTGTTATGGGGGATCTGTGGATGTTACAGTGTTATGGGGGATCTGTGGATGTTACACTGTTATGGGGGATCTGTGGATGTTACACTGTGCTGGGGATCTGTGGATGTTACAGTGTTATGGGGGATCTGTGGATGTTACACTGTGCTGGGGGATCTGTGGATGTTACACTGTGCTGGGGGATCTGTGGATGTTACACTGTGCTGGGGATCTGTGGATGTTACACTGTTATGGGGGATCTGTGGATGTTACACTGTTATGGGGGATCTGTGGATGTTACACTGTGCTGGGGGATCTGTAGATGTTATACTGTTATGGGGGATCTCTGGATGTTATACTGTTATGGGGGATCTGTGGATGTTATACTGTTATAGGGGATCTGTGGATGTTACACTGTTATGGGGGATCTGTGGGTGTTACACTGTTATGGGGGATCTGTGGATGTTACAGTGTTATGGGGGATCTGTAGATGTTATACTGTTATGGGGGATCTGTGGATGTTACACTGTTATGGGGGATCTGTGGATGTTACACTGTGCTGGGGATCTGTGGATGTTACAGTGTTATGGGGGATCTGTGGATGTTACACTGTGCTGGGGGATCTGTGGATGTTACACTGTGCTGGGGGATCTGTGGATGTTACACTGTGCTGGAGGATCTGTGGATGTTACACTGTTATGAGGGATCTGTGGATGTTACACTGTTATGAGGGATCTGTGGATGTTACACTGTTATGGGGGGATCTGTGGATGTTACACTGTTATGGGGGATCTGTGGATGTTACAGTGTTATGGGGGATCTGTGGATGTTACACTGTTATGGGGGGATCTGTGGATGTTACACTGTTATGGAGGATCTGTGGATGTTACACTGTTATGGGGGATCTGTGGATGTTACAGTGTTATGGGGGATCTGTGGATGTTACACTGTTATGGGGGATCTGTGGATGTTACACTGTTATGAGGGATCTGTGGATGTTACACTGTTATGGGGGATCTGTGGATGTTATACTGTTATGGGGGATCTGTGGATGTTACACTGTTATGGAGGATCTGTGGGTGTTACAGTGTTATGGGGGATCTGTGGATGTTACACTGTTATGGAGGATCTGTGGATGTTTCAGTGTTATGGGGGATCTGTGGATGTTATACTGTTATGGGGAATCTGTGGATGTCACACTGTATGGGGGATCTGTAGATGTTATACTGTTATGGGGGATCTCTGGATGTTATACTGTTATGGGGGATCTGTGGATGTTATACTGTTATGGGGGATCTGTGGATGTTACACTGTTATGGGGGATCTGTGGATGTTACACTGTATGGGGGATCTGTGGATGTTACACTGTATGGGGGATCTGTGGATGTTATAGTGTTATGGGGGATCTGTGGATGTTACACTGTTATGGAGGATCTGTGGATGTTACACTGTTATGGAGGATCTGTGGATGTTACACTGTTATGGGGGATCTGTGGATGTTACACTGTTATGGGGGTTCTGTGGATGTTACACTGTTATGGGGGATCTGTGGATGTTACACTGTTATGGGGGATCTGTGGATGTTACACTGTTATGGGGGATCTGTGGATGTTACACTGTTATGGGGGTTCTGTGGATGTTACACTGTTATGGGGGATCTGTGGATGTTACACTGTTATGGGGGATCTGTGGATGTTATACTGTTATGGGGAATCTGTGGATGTTACAGTGTTATGGGGGATCTGTGGATGTTACACTGTTATGGGGGATCTGTGGATGTTACACTGTGCTGGGGATCTGTGGATGTTACAGTGTTATGGGGGATCTGTGGATGTTACACTGTGCTGGGGGATCTGTGGATGTTACACTGTGCTGGGGGATCTGTGGATGTTACACTGTGCTGGAGGATCTGTGGATGTTACACTGTTATGGAGGATCTGTGGATGTTACACTGTTATGGGGGATCTGTGGATGTTACACTGTTATGGGGGTTCTGTGGATGTTACACTGTTATGGGGGATCTGTGGATGTTACACTGTTATGGGGGTTCTGTGGATGTTACACTGTTATGGGGGATCTGTGGATGTTACACTGTATGGGGGATCTGTGGATGTTATAGTGTTATGGGGGATCTGTGGATGTTACACTGTTATGGAGGATCTGTGGATGTTACACTGTTATGGAGGATCTGTGGATGTTACACTGTTATGGGGGATCTGTGGATGTTACACTGTTATGAGGGATCTGTGGATGTTACACTGTTATGGGTGATCTGTGGATGTTATACTGTTATGGGGGATCTGTGGATGTTACACTGTTATGGAGGATCTGTGGGTGTTACAGTGTTATGGGGGATCTGTGGATGTCACACTGTATGGAGGATCTGTGGATGTTTCAGTGTTATGGGGGATCTGTGGATGTTATACTGTTATGGGGAATCTGTGGATGTCACACTGTATGGGGGATCTGTAGATGTTATACTGTTATGGGGGATCTCTGGATGTTATACTGTTATGGGGGATCTGTGGATGTTATACTGTTATAGGGGATCTGTGGATGTTACACTGTTATGGGGGATCTGTGGATGTTACACTGTTATGGGGGATCTGTGGATGTTACAGTGTTATGGGGGATCTGTGGATGTTACACTGTTATGGGGGATCTGTGGATGTTACACTGTGCTGGGGATCTGTGGATGTTACAGTGTTATTGGGGATCTGTGGATGTTACACTGTGCTGGGGGATCTGTGGATGTTACACTGTGCTGGGGGATCTGTGGATGTTACACTGTGCTGGAGGATCTGTGGATGTTACACTGTTATGAGGGATCTGTGGATGTTACACTGTTATGAGGGATCTGTGGATGTTACACTGTTATGGGGGGATCTGTGGATGTTACACTGTTATGGGGGATCTGTGGATGTTACAGTGTTATGGGGGATCTGTGGATGTTACACTGTTATGGGGGGATCTGTGGATGTTACACTGTTATGGAGGATCTGTGGATGTTACACTGTTATGGGGGATCTGTGGATGTTACAGTGTTATGGGGGATCTGTGGATGTTACACTGTTATGGGGGATCTGTGGATGTTACACTGTTATGAGGGATCTGTGGATGTTACACTGTTATGGGGGATCTGTGGATGTTATACTGTTATGGGGGATCTGTGGATGTTACACTGTTATGGAGGATCTGTGGGTGTTACAGTGTTATGGGGGATCTGTGGATGTTACACTGTTATGGAGGATCTGTGGATGTTTCAGTGTTATGGGGGATCTGTGGATGTTATACTGTTATGGGGAATCTGTGGATGTCACACTGTATGGGGGATCTGTAGATGTTATACTGTTATGGGGGATCTCTGGATGTTATACTGTTATGGGGGATCTGTGGATGTTATACTGTTATGGGGGATCTGTGGATGTTACACTGTTATGGGGGATCTGTGGATGTTACACTGTTATGGGGGATCTGTGGGTGTTACACTGTTATGGGGGATCTGTGGATGTTACAGTGTTATGGGGGATCTGTGGATGTTACACTGTTATGGGGGATCTGTGGATGTTACACTGTGCTGGGGATCTGTGGATGTTACACTGTGCTGGGGGATCTGTGGATGTTACACTGTGCTGGGGGATCTGTGGATGTTACACTGTGCTGGGGGATCTGTGGATGTTACACTGTTATGAGGGATCTGTGGATGTTATACTGTTATAGGGGATCTGTGGATGTTACACTGTTATGGGGGATCTGTGGATGTTACACTGTTATGGGGGATCTGTGGATGTTATACTGTTATAGGGGATCTGTGGATGTTACACTGTTATGGGGGATCTGTGGATGTTACACTGTTATGGGGGATCTGTGAATGTTACAGTGTTATGGGGGATCTGTGGATGTTACACTGTTATGGGGGATCTGTGGATGTTACACTGTGCTGGGGATCTGTGGATGTTACACTGTGCTGGGGGATCTGTGGATGTTACACTGTGCTGTGGGATCTGTGGATGTTACACTGTTATGAGGGATCTGTGGATGTTACACTGTTATGGGGGATCTGTGGATGTTACACTGTTATGGGGGATCTGTGGGTGTTACACTGTTATGGGGGATCTGTGGATGTTACAGTGTTATGGGGGATCTGTGGATGTTACACTGTTATGGGGGATCTGTGGATGTTACACTGTGCTGGGGATCTGTGGATGTTACACTGTGCTGGGGGATCTGTGGATGTTACACTGTGCTGGGGGATCTGTGGATGTTACACTGTGCTGGGGGATCTGTGGATGTTACACTGTTATGAGGGATCTGTGGATGTTATACTGTTATAGGGGATCTGTGGATGTTACACTGTTATGGGGGATCTGTGGATGTTACACTGTTATGGGGGATCTGTGGATGTTATACTGTTATAGGGGATCTGTGGATGTTACACTGTTATGGGGGATCTGTGGATGTTACACTGTTATGGGGGATCTGTGAATGTTACAGTGTTATGGGGGATCTGTGGATGTTACACTGTTATGGGGGATCTGTGGATGTTACACTGTGCTGGGGATCTGTGGATGTTACACTGTGCTGGGGGATCTGTGGATGTTACACTGTGCTGTGGGATCTGTGGATGTTACACTGTTATGAGGGATCTGTGGATGTTACACTGTTATGGGGGATCTGTGGATGTTACACTGTTATGGGGGATCTGTGGATGTTACACTGTTATGGGGGATCTGTGGATGTTACAGTGTTATGGGGGATCTGTGGATGTTACACTGTTATGGGGGATCTGTGGATGTTACACTGTGCTGGGGATCTGTGGATGTTACACTGTTATGGGGGATCTGTGGATGTTACACTGTTATGGGGGATCTGTGGATGTTACACTGTTATGAGGGATCTGTGGATGTTACACTGTGCTGGGGGATCTGTGGATGTTACACTGTGCTGGGGGATCTGTGGATGTTACACTGTTATGGGGGATCTGTGGATGTTACACTGTTATGGGGGATCTGTGGATGTTACACTGTTATGAGGGATCTGTGGATGTTACACTGTGCTGGAGGATCTGTGGATGTTACACTGTTATGAGGGATCTGTGGATGTTACACTGTTATGGAGGATCTGTGGATGTTACACTGTTATGGGTGATCTGTGGATGTTATACTGTTATGGGGGATCTGTGGATGTTACACTGTTATGGAGGATCTGTGGGTGTTACAGTGTTATGGGGGATCTGTGGATGTCACACTGTATGGAGGATCTGTGGATGTTTCAGTGTTATGGGGGATCTGTGGATGTTATACTGTTATGGGGAATCTGTGGATGTCACACTGTATGGGGGATCTGTAGATGTTATACTGTTATGGGGGATCTCTGGATGTTATACTGTTATGGGGGATCTGTGGATGTTACACTGTTATGGAGGATCTGTGGGTGTTACAGTGTTATGGGGGATCTGTGGATGTCACACTGTATGGAGGATCTGTGGATGTTTCAGTGTTATGGGGGATCTGTGGATGTTATACTGTTATGGGGAATCTGTGGATGTCACACTGTATGGGGGATCTGTAGATGTTATACTGTTATGGGGGATCTCTGGATGTTATACTGTTATGGGGGATCTGTGGATATTATACTGTTATAGGGGATCTGTGGATGTTACACTGTTATGGGGAATCTGTGGATGTTACACTGTTATGGGGGATCTGTGGATGTTACAGTGTTATGGGGGATCTGTGGATGTTACACTGTTATGGGGGATCTGTGGATGTTACACTGTGCTGGGGATCTGTGGATGTTACAGTGTTATGGGGGATCTGTGGATGTTACACTGTGCTGGGGGATCTGTGGATGTTACACTGTGCTGGGGGATCTGTGGATGTTACACTGTGCTGGAGGATCTGTGGATGTTACACTGTTATGAGGGATCTGTGGATGTTACACTGTTATGAGGGATCTGTGGATGTTACACTGTTATGGGGGGATCTGTGGATGTTACACTGTTATGGGGGATCTGTGGATGTTACAGTGTTATGGGGGATCTGTGGATGTTACACTGTTATGGGGGGATCTGTGGATGTTACACTGTTATGGAGGATCTGTGGATGTTACACTGTTATGGGGGATCTGTGGATGTTACAGTGTTATGGGGGATCTGTGGATGTTACACTGTTATGGGGGATCTGTGGATGTTACACTGTTATGAGGGATCTGTGGATGTTACACTGTTATGGGGGATCTGTGGATGTTATACTGTTATGGGGGATCTGTGGATGTTACACTGTTATGGAGGATCTGTGGGTGTTACAGTGTTATGGGGGATCTGTGGATGTTACACTGTTATGGAGGATCTGTGGATGTTTCAGTGTTATGGGGGATCTGTGGATGTTATACTGTTATGGGGAATCTGTGGATGTCACACTGTATGGGGGATCTGTAGATGTTATACTGTTATGGGGGATCTCTGGATGTTATACTGTTATGGGGGATCTGTGGATGTTATACTGTTATGGGGGATCTGTGGATGTTACACTGTTATGGGGGATCTGTGGATGTTACACTGTTATGGGGGATCTGTGGGTGTTACACTGTTATGGGGGATCTGTGGATGTTACAGTGTTATGGGGGATCTGTGGATGTTACACTGTTATGGGGGATCTGTGGATGTTACACTGTGCTGGGGATCTGTGGATGTTACACTGTGCTGGGGGATCTGTGGATGTTACACTGTGCTGGGGGATCTGTGGATGTTACACTGTGCTGGGGGATCTGTGGATGTTACACTGTTATGAGGGATCTGTGGATGTTATACTGTTATAGGGGATCTGTGGATGTTACACTGTTATGGGGGATCTGTGGATGTTACACTGTTATGGGGGATCTGTGGATGTTATACTGTTATAGGGGATCTGTGGATGTTACACTGTTATGGGGGATCTGTGGATGTTACACTGTTATGGGGGATCTGTGAATGTTACAGTGTTATGGGGGATCTGTGGATGTTACACTGTTATGGGGGATCTGTGGATGTTACACTGTGCTGGGGATCTGTGGATGTTACACTGTGCTGGGGGATCTGTGGATGTTACACTGTGCTGTGGGATCTGTGGATGTTACACTGTTATGAGGGATCTGTGGATGTTACACTGTTATGGGGGATCTGTGGATGTTACACTGTTATGGGGGATCTGTGGGTGTTACACTGTTATGGGGGATCTGTGGATGTTACAGTGTTATGGGGGATCTGTGGATGTTACACTGTTATGGGGGATCTGTGGATGTTACACTGTGCTGGGGATCTGTGGATGTTACACTGTGCTGGGGGATCTGTGGATGTTACACTGTGCTGGGGGATCTGTGGATGTTACACTGTGCTGGGGGATCTGTGGATGTTACACTGTTATGAGGGATCTGTGGATGTTATACTGTTATAGGGGATCTGTGGATGTTACACTGTTATGGGGGATCTGTGGATGTTACACTGTTATGGGGGATCTGTGGATGTTATACTGTTATAGGGGATCTGTGGATGTTACACTGTTATGGGGGATCTGTGGATGTTACACTGTTATGGGGGATCTGTGAATGTTACAGTGTTATGGGGGATCTGTGGATGTTACACTGTTATGGGGGATCTGTGGATGTTACACTGTGCTGGGGATCTGTGGATGTTACACTGTGCTGGGGGATCTGTGGATGTTACACTGTGCTGTGGGATCTGTGGATGTTACACTGTTATGAGGGATCTGTGGATGTTACACTGTTATGGGGGATCTGTGGATGTTACACTGTTATGGGGGATCTGTGGATGTTACACTGTTATGGGGGATCTGTGGATGTTACAGTGTTATGGGGGATCTGTGGATGTTACACTGTTATGGGGGATCTGTGGATGTTACACTGTTATGGGGGATCTGTGGATGTTACACTGTGCTGGGGATCTGTGGATGTTACACTGTTATGGGGGATCTGTGGATGTTACACTGTTATGGGGGATCTGTGGATGTTACACTGTTATGAGGGATCTGTGGATGTTACACTGTGCTGGGGGATCTGTGGATGTTACACTGTGCTGGGGGATCTGTGGATGTTACACTGTTATGGGGGATCTGTGGATGTTACACTGTTATGGGGGATCTGTGGATGTTACACTGTTATGAGGGATCTGTGGATGTTACACTGTGCTGGAGGATCTGTGGATGTTACACTGTTATGAGGGATCTGTGGATGTTACACTGTTATGGAGGATCTGTGGATGTTACACTGTTATGGGTGATCTGTGGATGTTATACTGTTATGGGGGATCTGTGGATGTTACACTGTTATGGAGGATCTGTGGGTGTTACAGTGTTATGGGGGATCTGTGGATGTCACACTGTATGGAGGATCTGTGGATGTTTCAGTGTTATGGGGGATCTGTGGATGTTATACTGTTATGGGGAATCTGTGGATGTCACACTGTATGGGGGATCTGTAGATGTTATACTGTTATGGGGGATCTCTGGATGTTATACTGTTATGGGGGATCTGTGGATGTTATACTGTTATAGGGGATCTGTGGATGTTACACTGTTATGGGGGATCTGTGGATGTTACACTGTTATGGGGGATCTGTGGATGTTACAGTGTTATGGGGGATCTGTGGATGTTACACTGTGCTGGGGGATCTGTGGATGTTACACTGTGCTGGGGGATCTGTGGATGTTACACTGTGCTGGAGGATCTGTGGATGTTACACTGTTATGAGGGATCTGTGGATGTTACACTGTTATGAGGGATCTGTGGATGTTACACTGTTATGGGGGGATCTGTGGATGTTACACTGTTATGGGGGATCTGTGGATGTTACAGTGTTATGGGGGATCTGTGGATGTTACACTGTTATGGGGGGATCTGTGGATGTTACACTGTTATGGAGGATCTGTGGATGTTACACTGTTATGGGGGATCTGTGGATGTTACAGTGTTATGGGGGATCTGTGGATGTTACACTGTTATGGGGGATCTGTGGATGTTACACTGTTATGAGGGATCTGTGGATGTTACACTGTTATGGGGGATCTGTGGATGTTATACTGTTATGGGGGATCTGTGGATGTTACACTGTTATGGAGGATCTGTGGGTGTTACAGTGTTATGGGGGATCTGTGGATGTTACACTGTTATGGAGGATCTGTGGATGTTTCAGTGTTATGGGGGATCTGTGGATGTTATACTGTTATGGGGAATCTGTGGATGTCACACTGTATGGGGGATCTGTAGATGTTATACTGTTATGGGGGATCTCTGGATGTTATACTGTTATGGGGGATCTGTGGATGTTATACTGTTATGGGGATCTGTGGATGTTACACTGTTATGGGGGATCTGTGGATGTTACACTGTATGGGGGATCTGTGGATGTTACACTGTATGGGGGATCTGTGGATGTTATAGTGTTATGGGGGATCTGTGGATGTTACACTGTTATGGAGGATCTGTGGATGTTACACTGTTATGGAGGATCTGTGGTTGTTACACTGTTATGGGGGATCTGTGGATGTTACACTGTTATGGGGGTTCTGTGGATGTTACACTGTTATGGGGGATCTGTGGATGTTACACTGTTATGGGGGATCTGTGGATGTTACACTGTTATGGGGGATCTGTGGATGTTACACTGTTATGGGGGTTCTGTGGATGTTACACTGTTATGGGGGATCTGTGGATGTTACACTGTTATGGGGGATCTGTGGATGTTATACTGTTATGGGGAATCTGTGGATGTTACAGTGTTATGGGGGATCTGTGGATGTTACACTGTTATGGGGGATCTGTGGATGTTACACTGTGCTGGGGATCTGTGGATGTTACAGTGTTATGGGGGATCTGTGGATGTTACACTGTGCTGGGGGATCTGTGGATGTTACACTGTGCTGGGGGATCTGTGGATGTTACACTGTGCTGGAGGATCTGTGGATGTTACACTGTTATGGAGGATCTGTGGATGTTACACTGTTATGGGGGATCTGTGGATGTTACACTGTTATGGGGGATCTGTGGATGTTACACTGTATGGGGGATCTGTTATAGTGTTATGGGGGATCTGTGGATGTTACACTGTTATGGAGGATCTGTGGATGTTACACTGTTATGGAGGATCTGTGGATGTTACACTGTTATGGGGGATCTGTGGATGTTACACTGTTATGAGGGATCTGTGGATGTTACACTGTTATGGGTGATCTGTGGATGTTATACTGTTATGGGGGATCTGTGGATGTTACACTGTTATGGAGGATCTGTGGGTGTTACAGTGTTATGGGGGATCTGTGGATGTCACACTGTATGGAGGATCTGTGGATGTTTCAGTGTTATGGGGGATCTGTGGATGTTATACTGTTATGGGGAATCTGTGGATGTCACACTGTATGGGGGATCTGTAGATGTTATACTGTTATGGGGGATCTCTGGATGTTATACTGTTATGGGGGATCTGTGGATGTTATACTGTTATAGGGGATCTGTGGATGTTACACTGTTATGGGGGATCTGTGGATGTTACACTGTTATGGGGGATCTGTGGATGTTACAGTGTTATGGGGGATCTGTGGATGTTACACTGTTATGGGGGATCTGTGGATGTTACACTGTGCTGGGGATCTGTGGATGTTACAGTGTTATGGGGGATCTGTGGATGTTACACTGTGCTGGGGGATCTGTGGATGTTACACTGTGCTGGGGGATCTGTGGATGTTACACTGTGCTGGAGGATCTGTGGATGTTACACTGTTATGAGGGATCTGTGGATGTTACACTGTTATGAGGGATCTGTGGATGTTACACTGTTATGGGGGGATCTGTGGATGTTACACTGTTATGGGGGATCTGTGGATGTTACAGTGTTATGGGGGATCTGTGGATGTTACACTGTTATGGGGGGATCTGTGGATGTTACACTGTTATGGAGGATCTGTGGATGTTACACTGTTATGGGGGATCTGTGGATGTTACAGTGTTATGGGGGATCTGTGGATGTTACACTGTTATGGGGGATCTGTGGATGTTACACTGTTATGAGGGATCTGTGGATGTTACACTGTTATGGGGGATCTGTGGATGTTACACTGTTATGGAGGATCTGTGGGTGTTACAGTGTTATGGGGGATCTGTGGATGTTACACTGTTATGGAGGATCTGTGGATGTTTCAGTGTTATGGGGGATCTGTGGATGTTATACTGTTATGGGGAATCTGTGGATGTCACACTGTATGGGGGATCTGTAGATGTTATACTGTTATGGGGGATCTCTGGATGTTATACTGTTATGGGGGATCTGTGGATGTTATACTGTTATAGGGGATCTGTGGATGTTACACTGTTATGGGGGATCTGTGGATGTTACACTGTTATGGGGGATCTGTGGGTGTTACACTGTTATGGGGGATCTGTGGATGTTACAGTGTTATGGGGGATCTGTGGATGTTACACTGTTATGGGGGATCTGTGGATGTTACACTGTGCTGGGGATCTGTGGATGTTACACTGTGCTGGGGGATCTGTGGATGTTACATTGTGCTGGGGGATCTGTGGATGTTACACTGTGCTGGGGGATCTGTGGATGTTACACTGTTATGAGGGATCTGTGGATGTTATACTGTTATAGGGGATCTGTGGATGTTACACTGTTATGGGGGATCTGTGGATGTTACACTGTTATGGGGGATCTGTGGATGTTATACTGTTATAGGGGATCTGTGGATGTTACACTGTTATGGGGGATCTGTGGATGTTACACTGTTATGGGGGATCTGTGAATGTTACAGTGTTATGGGGGATCTGTGGATGTTACACTGTTATGGGGGATCTGTGGATGTTACACTGTGCTGGGGATCTGTGGATGTTACACTGTGCTGGGGGATCTGTGGATGTTACACTGTGCTGTGGGATCTGTGGATGTTACACTGTTATGAGGGATCTGTGGATGTTACACTGTTATGGGGGATCTGTGGATGTTACACTGTTATGGGGGATCTGTGGATGTTACACTGTTATGGGGGATCTGTGGATGTTACAGTGTTATGGGGGATCTGTGGATGTTACACTGTTATGGGGGATCTGTGGATGTTACACTGTGCTGGGGATCTGTGGATGTTACACTGTTATGGGGGATCTGTGGATGTTACACTGTTATGGGGGATCTGTGGATGTTACACTGTTATGAGGGATCTGTGGATGTTACACTGTGCTGGGGGATCTGTGGATGTTACACTGTGCTGGGGGATCTGTGGATGTTACACTGTTATGGGGGATCTGTGGATGTTACACTGTTATGGGGGATCTGTGGATGTTACACTGTTATGAGGGATCTGTGGATGTTACACTGTGCTGGAGGATCTGTGGATGTTACACTGTTATGAGGGATCTGTGGATGTTACACTGTTATGGAGGATCTGTGGATGTTACACTGTTATGGGGGATCTGTGGATGTTACACTGTTATGGGGGATCTGTGGGTGTTACACTGTTATGGGGGATCTGTGGATGTTACACTGTTATGGGGGATCTGTGGATGTTACACTGTTATGGGGGATCTGTGGATGTCACACTGTATGGGGGATCTGTGGATGTTACACTGTGCTGGGGGATCTGTGGATGTTACACTGTTATGGGGGATCTGTGGATGTTACACTGTTATGGGGGATCTGTGGATGTTACACTGTTATGGAGGATCTGTGGATGTTACACTGTAATGGGGGATCTGTGGATGTTACAGTGTTATGGGGGATCTGTGGATGTTACACTGTTATGGGGGATCTGTAGATGTTACACTGTTATGGGGGATCTGTGGATGTTAAACTGTTATGGGGGATCTCTGGATGTTATACTGTTATGGGGGATCTGTGGATGTTATACTGTTATGGGGGATCTGTGGATGTTACGCTGTTATGGGGGATCTGTGGATGTTACACTGTTATGGGGGATCTGTGGATGTTACAGTGTTATGGGGGATCTGTGGATGTTACACTGTTATGGGGGATCTGTAGATGTTACACTGTTATGGGGGATCTGTGGATGTTAAACTGTTATGGGGGATCTCTGGATGTTATACTGTTATTGGGGATCTGTGGATGTTATACTGTTATGGGGGATCTGTGGATGTTACGCTGTTATGGGGGATCTGTGGATGTTACACTGTTATGGGGGATCTGTGGATGTTACAGTGTTATGGGGGATCTGTGGATGTTACACTGTTATGGGGGTTCTGTGGATGTTACACTGTTATGGGGGTCTGTGGATGTTACACTGTTATGGGGGATCTGTGGATGTTACAGTGTAATGGGGGATCTGTGGATGTTACACTGTTATGGAGGATCTCTGGATGTTATACTGTTATGGGGGATCTGTGGATGTTACACTGTTATGGGGGATCTGTGGATGTTATACTGTTATGGGGGATCTGTGGATGTTATACTGTTATGGGGGATCTGTGGATGTTACACTGTTATGGGGGATCTGTGGATGTTACACTGTTATGGGGGATCTGTGGATGTTACACTGTTATGGGGGATCTGTGGATGTTATACTGTTATGGGGATCGGTGGATGTTACACTGTTATGGGGGATCTGTGGATGTTACAGTGTTATGGGGGATCTGTGGATGTTACACTGTTATGGGGGTTCTGTGGATGTTACACTGTTATGGAGGATCTGTGGATGTTACACTGTTATGGAGGATCTGTGGATGTTACACTATTATGGGGGATCTGTGGATGTTACACTGTTATGGGGGATCTGTGGATGTTACACTGTTATGGGGGATCTGTGGATGTTACACTGTTATGGGGGATCTGTGGATGTTACACTGTATGGGGGATCTGTGGATGTCACACTGTATGGGGGATCTGTGGATGTTATAGTGTTATGGGGGATCTGTGGATGTTACACTGTATGGGGGATCTGTGGATGTTACACTGTTATGGGGGATCTGTGGATGTTATACTGTTATGGGGGATCTGTGGATGTTATACTGTTATGGGGGATCTGTGGATGTTACACTGTTATGGGGGATCTGTGGATGTTACACTGTTATGGGGGATCTGTGGATGTTACACTGTTATGGGGGATCTGTGGATGTTATACTGTTATGGGGGATCGGTGGATGTTACACTGTTATGGGGGATCTGTGGATGTTACAGTGTTATGGGGGATCTGTGGATGTTACACTGTTATGGGGGTTCTGTGGATGTTACACTGTTATGGAGGATCTGTGGATGTTACACTGTTATGGAGGATCTGTGGATGTTACACTGTTATGGGGGATCTGTGGATGTTACACTGTTATGGGGGATCTGTGGATGTTACACTGTTATGGGGGATCTGTGGATGTTACACTGTTATGGGGGATCTGTGGATGTTACACTGTATGGGGGATCTGTGGATGTCACACTGTATGGGGGATCTGTGGATGTTATAGTGTTATGGGGGATCTGTGGATGTTACACTGTATGGGGGATCTGTGGATGTTACACTGTTATGGGGGATCTGTGGATGTTATAGTGTTATGGGGGATCTGTGGATGTTACACTGTTATGGAGGATCTGTGGATGTTACACTGTTATGGAGGATCTGTGGATGTTACACTGTTATGGGGGATCTGTGGATGTTACACTGTTATGGGGGTTCTGTGGATGTTACACTGTTATGGGGGATCTGTGGATGTTACACTGTTATGGGGGATCTGTGGATGTTACACTGTTATGGGGGATCTGTGGATGTTATAGTGTTATGGGGGATCTGTGGATGTTACACTGTTATGGAGGATCTGTGGATGTTACACTGTTATGGAGGATCTGTGGATGTTACACTGTTATGGGGGATCTGTGGATGTTACACTGTTATGGGGGTTCTGTGGATGTTACACTGTTATGGGGGATCTGTGGATGTTACACTGTTATGGGGGTTCTGTGGATGTTACACTGTTATGGGGGATCTGTGGATGTTACACTGTTATGGGGGATCTGTGGATGTTACACTGTATGGGGGATCTGTGGATGTTACACTGTTATGGGGGATCTGTGGATGTCACACTGTTATGGGGGATCTGTGGATGTTACACTGTTATGGGGGATCTGTGGATGTTACACTGTATGGGGGATCTGTGGATGTTACACTGTATGGGGGATCTGTGGATGTTATAGTGTTATGGGGGATCTGTGGATGTTACACTGTTATGGAGGATCTGTGGATGTTACACTGTTATGGAGGATCTGTGGATGTTACACTGTTATGGGGGATCTGTGGATGTTACACTGTTATGGGGGTTCTGTGGATGTTACACTGTTATGGGGGATCTGTGGATGTTACACTGTTATGGGGGATCTGTGGATGTTACACTGTTATGGGGGATCTGTGGATGTTACACTGTTATGGGGGTTCTGTGGATGTTACACTGTTATGGGGGATCTGTGGATGTTACACTGTTATGGGGGATCTGTGGATGTTACACTGTATGGGGGATCTGTGGATGTTACACTGTTATGGGGGATCTGTGGATGTTACACTGTTATGAGGGATCTGTGGATGTTACACTGTTATGGGGGGATCTGTGGATGTTACACTGTTATGGGGGATCTGTGGATGTTACAGTGTTATGGGGGATCTGTGGATGTTACACTGTTATGGGGGGATCTGTGGATATTACACTGTTATGGAGGATCTGTGGATGTTACACTGTTATGGGGGATCTGTGGATGTTACAGTGTTATGGGGGATCTGTGGATGTTACACTGTTATGGGGGATCTGTGGATGTTACACTGTTATGAGGGATCTGTGGATGTTACACTGTTATGGGGGATCTGTGGATGTTATACTGTTATGGGGGATCTGTGGATGTTACACTGTTATGGAGGATCTGTGGGTGTTACAGTGTTATGGGGGATCTGTGGATGTTACACTGTTATGGAGGATCTGTGGATGTTTCAGTGTTATGGGGGATCTGTGGATGTTATACTGTTATGGGGAATCTGTGGATGTCACACTGTATGGGGGATCTGTAGATGTTATACTGTTATGGGGGATCTCTGGATGTTATACTGTTATGGGGGATCTGTGGATGTTATACTGTTATAGGGGATCTGTGGATGTTACACTGTTATGGGGGATCTGTGGATGTTATACTGTTATAGGGGATCTGTGGATGTTACACTGTTATGGGGGATCTGTGGATGTTACACTGTTATGGGGGATCTGTGGATGTTACAGTGTTATGGGGGATCTGTGGATGTTACACTGTTATGGGGGATCTGTGGATGTTACACTGTGCTGGGGATCTGTGGATGTTACACTGTGCTGGGGGATCTGTGGATGTTACACTGTGCTGGGGGATCTGTGGATGTTACACTGTGCTGGGGGATCTGTGGATGTTACACTGTTATGAGGGATCTGTGGATGTTACACTGTTATGGGGGATCTGTGGATGTTACACTGTTATGGGGGATCTGTGGATGTTACAGTGTTATGGGGGATCTGTGGATGTTACACTGTTATGGGGGATCTGTGGATGTTACACTGTGCTGGGGATCTGTGGATGTTACACTGTTATGGGGGATCTGTGGATGTTACACTGTTATGGGGGATCTGTGGATGTTACACTGTTATGAGGGATCTGTGGATGTTACACTGTGCTGGGGGATCTGTGGATGTTACACTGTGCTGGGGGATCTGTGGATGTTACACTGTTATGGGGGATCTGTGGATGTTACACTGTTATGGGGGATCTGTGGATGTTACACTGTTATGGGGGATCTGTGGATGTTACACTGTTATGAGGGATCTGTGGATGTTACACTGTGCTGGAGGATCTGTGGATGTTACACTGTTATGAGGGATCTGTGGATGTTACACTGTTATGGAGGATCTGTGGATGTTACACTGTTATGGGGGATCTGTGGATGTTACACTGTTATGGGGGATCTGTGGGTGTTACACTGTTATGGGGGATCTGTGGATGTTACACTGTTATGGGGGATCTGTGGATGTTACACTGTTATGGGGGATCTGTGGATGTCACACTGTATGGGGGATCTGTGGATGTTACACTGTGCTGGGGGATCTGTGGATGTTACACTGTTATGGGGGATCTGTGGATGTTACACTGTTATGGGGGATCTGTGGATGTTACACTGTTATGGAGGATCTGTGGATGTTACACTGTAATGGGGGATCTGTGGATGTTACAGTGTTATGGGGGATCTGTGGATGTTACACTGTTATGGGGGATCTGTAGATGTTACACTGTTATGGGGGATCTGTGGATGTTAAACTGTTATGGGGGATCTCTGGATGTTATACTGTTATGGGGGATCTGTGGATGTTATACTGTTATGGGGGATCTGTGGATGTTACGCTGTTATGGGGGATCTGTGGATGTTACACTGTTATGGGGGATCTGTGGATGTTACAGTGTTATGGGGGATCTGTGGATGTTACACTGTTATGGGGGATCTGTAGATGTTACACTGTTATGGGGGATCTGTGGATGTTAAACTGTTATGGGGGATCTCTGGATGTTATACTGTTATGGGGGATCTGTGGATGTTATACTGTTATGGGGGATCTGTGGATGTTACGCTGTTATGGGGGATCTGTGGATGTTACACTGTTATGGGGGATCTGTGGATGTTACAGTGTTATGGGGGATCTGTGGATGTTACACTGTTATGGGGGTTCTGTGGATGTTACACTGTTATGGGGGTCTGTGGATGTTACACTGTTATGGGGGATCTGTGGATGTTACAGTGTAATGGGGGATCTGTGGATGTTACACTGTTATGGAGGATCTCTGGATGTTATACTGTTATGGGGGATCTGTGGATGTTACACTGTTATGGGGGATCTGTGGATGTTATACTGTTATGGGGGATCTGTGGATGTTATACTGTTATGGGGGATCTGTGGATGTTACACTGTTATGGGGGATCTGTGGATGTTACACTGTTATGGGGGATCTGTGGATGTTACACTGTTATGGGGGATCTGTGGATGTTATACTGTTATGGGGGATCGGTGGATGTTACACTGTTATGGGGGATCTGTGGATGTTACAGTGTTATGGGGGATCTGTGGATGTTACACTGTTATGGGGGTTCTGTGGATGTTACACTGTTATGGAGGATCTGTGGATGTTACACTGTTATGGAGGATCTGTGGATGTTACACTGTTATGGGGGATCTGTGGATGTTACACTGTTATGGGGGATCTGTGGATGTTACACTGTTATGGGGGATCTGTGGATGTTACACTGTTATGGGGGATCTGTGGATGTTACACTGTATGGGGGATCTGTGGATGTCACACTGTATGGGGGATCTGTGGATGTTATAGTGTTATGGGGGATCTGTGGATGTTACACTGTATGGGGGATCTGTGGATGTTACACTGTTATGGGGGATCTGTGGATGTTATAGTGTTATGGGGGATCTGTGGATGTTACACTGTTATGGAGGATCTGTGGATGTTACACTGTTATGGAGGATCTGTGGATGTTACACTGTTATGGGGGATCTGTGGATGTTACACTGTTATGGGGGTTCTGTGGATGTTACACTGTTATGGGGGATCTGTGGATGTTACACTGTTATGGGGGATCTGTGGATGTTACACTGTTATGGGGGATCTGTGGATGTTATAGTGTTATGGGGGATCTGTGGATGTTACACTGTTATGGAGGATCTGTGGATGTTACACTGTTATGGAGGATCTGTGGATGTTACACTGTTATGGGGGATCTGTGGATGTTACACTGTTATGGGGGTTCTGTGGATGTTACACTGTTATGGGGGATCTGTGGATGTTACACTGTTATGGGGGTTCTGTGGATGTTACACTGTTATGGGGGATCTGTGGATGTTACACTGTTATGGGGGATCTGTGGATGTTACACTGTATGGGGGATCTGTGGATGTTACACTGTTATGGGGGATCTGTGGATGTCACACTGTTATGGGGGATCTGTGGATGTTACAGTGTTATGGGGGATCTGTGGATGTTACACTGTATGGGGGATCTGTGGATGTTACACTGTTATGGGGGATCTGTGGATGTTATAGTGTTATGGGGGATCTGTGGATGTTACACTGTTATGGAGGATCTGTGGATGTTACACTGTTATGGAGGATCTGTGGATGTTACACTGTTATGGGGGATCTGTGGATGTTACACTGTTATGGGGGTTCTGTGGATGTTACACTGTTATGGGGGATCTGTGGATGTTACACTGTTATGGGGGTTCTGTGGATGTTACACTGTTATGGGGGATCTGTGGATGTTACACTGTTATGGGGGATCTGTGGATGTTATACTGTTATGGGGGATCTGTGGATGTTACGCTGTTATGGGGGATCTGTGGATGTTACACTGTTATGGGGGATCTGTGGATGTTACAGTGTTATGGGGGATCTGTGGATGTTACACTGTTATGGGGGATCTGTAGATGTTACACTGTTATGGGGGATCTGTGGATGTTAAACTGTTATGGGGGATCTCTGGATGTTATACTGTTATGGGGGATCTGTGGATGTTATACTGTTATGGGGGATCTGTGGATGTTACGCTGTTATGGGGGATCTGTGGATGTTACACTGTTATGGGGGATCTGTGGATGTTACAGTGTTATGGGGGATCTGTGGATGTTACACTGTTATGGGGGTTCTGTGGATGTTACACTGTTATGGGGGTCTGTGGATGTTACACTGTTATGGGGGATCTGTGGATGTTACAGTGTAATGGGGGATCTGTGGATGTTACACTGTTATGGAGGATCTCTGGATGTTATACTGTTATGGGGGATCTGTGGATGTTACACTGTTATGGGGGATCTGTGGATGTTATACTGTTATGGGGGATCTGTGGATGTTATACTGTTATGGGGGATCTGTGGATGTTACACTGTTATGGGGGATCTGTGGATGTTACACTGTTATGGGGGATCTGTGGATGTTACACTGTTATGGGGGATCTGTGGATGTTATACTGTTATGGGGGATCGGTGGATGTTACACTGTTATGGGGGATCTGTGGATGTTACAGTGTTATGGGGGATCTGTGGATGTTACACTGTTATGGGGGTTCTGTGGATGTTACACTGTTATGGAGGATCTGTGGATGTTACACTGTTATGGAGGATCTGTGGATGTTACACTGTTATGGGGGATCTGTGGATGTTACACTGTTATGGGGGATCTGTGGATGTTACACTGTTATGGGGGATCTGTGGATGTTACACTGTTATGGGGGATCTGTGGATGTTACACTGTATGGGGGATCTGTGGATGTCACACTGTATGGGGGATCTGTGGATGTTATAGTGTTATGGGGGATCTGTGGATGTTACACTGTATGGGGGATCTGTGGATGTTACACTGTTATGGGGGATCTGTGGATGTTATAGTGTTATGGGGGATCTGTGGATGTTACACTGTTATGGAGGATCTGTGGATGTTACACTGTTATGGAGGATCTGTGGATGTTACACTGTTATGGGGGATCTGTGGATGTTACACTGTTATGGGGGTTCTGTGGATGTTACACTGTTATGGGGGATCTGTGGATGTTACACTGTTATGGGGGATCTGTGGATGTTACACTGTTATGGGGGATCTGTGGATGTTATAGTGTTATGGGGGATCTGTGGATGTTACACTGTTATGGAGGATCTGTGGATGTTACACTGTTATGGAGGATCTGTGGATGTTACACTGTTATGGGGGATCTGTGGATGTTACACTGTTATGGGGGTTCTGTGGATGTTACACTGTTATGGGGGATCTGTGGATGTTACACTGTTATGGGGGATCTGTGGATGTTACACTGTATGGGGGATCTGTGGATGTTACACTGTTATGGGGGATCTGTGGATGTCACACTGTTATGGGGGATCTGTGGATGTTACAGTGTTATGGGGGATCTGTGGATGTTACACTGTATGGGGGATCTGTGGATGTTACACTGTTATGGGGGATCTGTGGATGTTATAGTGTTATGGGGGATCTGTGGATGTTACACTGTTATGGAGGATCTGTGGATGTTACACTGTTATGGAGGATCTGTGGATGTTACACTGTTATGGGGGATCTGTGGATGTTACACTGTTATGGGGGTTCTGTGGATGTTACACTGTTATGGGGGATCTGTGGATGTTACACTGTTATGGGGGTTCTGTGGATGTTACACTGTTATGGGGGATCTGTGGATGTTACACTGTTATGGGGGATCTGTGGATGTTACACTGTATGGGGGATCTGTGGATGTTACACTGTTATGGGGGATCTGTGGATGTCACACTGTTATGGGGGATCTGTGGATGTTACACTGTTATGGGGGATCTGTGGATGTTACACTGTATGGGGGATCTGTGGATGTTACACTGTATGGGGGATCTGTGGATGTTATAGTGTTATGGGGGATCTGTGGATGTTACACTGTTATGGAGGATCTGTGGATGTTACACTGTTATGGAGGATCTGTGGATGTTACACTGTTATGGGGGATCTGTGGATGTTACACTGTTATGGGGGTTCTGTGGATGTTACACTGTTATGGGGGATCTGTGGATGTTACACTGTTATGGGGGATCTGTGGATGTTACACTGTTATGGGGGATCTGTGGATGTTACACTGTTATGGGGGTTCTGTGGATGTTACACTGTTATGGGGGATCTGTGGATGTTACACTGTTATGGGGGATCTGTGGATGTTACACTGTATGGGGGATCTGTGGATGTTACACTGTTATGGGGGATCTGTGGATGTTACACTGTTATGAGGGATCTGTGGATGTTACACTGTTATGGGGGATCTGTGGATGTTACACTGTTATGGGGGATCTGTGGATGTTACAGTGTTATGGGGGATCTGTGGATGTTACACTGTTATGGGGGGATCTGTGGATGTTACACTGTTATGGAGGATCTGTGGATGTTACACTGTTATGGGGGATCTGTGGATGTTACAGTGTTATGGGGGATCTGTGGATGTTACACTGTTATGGGGGATCTGTGGATGTTACACTGTTATGAGGGATCTGTGGATGTTACACTGTTATGGGGGATCTGTGGATGTTATACTGTTATGGGGGATCTGTGGATGTTACACTGTTATGGAGGATCTGTGGGTGTTACAGTGTTATGGGGGATCTGTGGATGTTACACTGTTATGGAGGATCTGTGGATGTTTCAGTGTTATGGGGGATCTGTGGATGTTATACTGTTATGGGGAATCTGTGGATGTCACACTGTATGGGGGATCTGTAGATGTTATACTGTTATGGGGGATCTCTGGATGTTATACTGTTATGGGGGATCTGTGGATGTTATACTGTTATAGGGGATCTGTGGATGTTACACTGTTATGGGGGATCTGTGGATGTTACACTGTTATGGGGGATCTGTGGGTGTTACACTGTTATGGGGGATCTGTGGATGTTACACTGTTATGGGGGTTCTGTGGATGTTACACTGTTATGGGGGATCTGTGGATGTTACACTGTTATGGGGGTTCTGTGGATGTTACACTGTTATGGGGGATCTGTGGATGTTACACTGTTATGGGGGATCTGTGGATGTTACACTGTATGGGGGATCTGTGGATGTTACACTGTTATGGGGGATCTGTGGATGTCACACTGTTATGGGGGATCTGTGGATGTTACACTGTTATGGGGGATCTGTGGATGTTACCCTGTATGGGGGATCTGTGGATGTTACACTGTATGGGGGATCTGTGGATGTTATAGTGTTATGGGGGATCTGTGGATGTTACACTGTTATGGAGGATCTGTGGATGTTACACTGTTATGGAGGATCTGTGGATGTTACACTGTTATGGGGGATCTGTGGATGTTACACTGTTATGGGGGTTCTGTGGATGTTACACTGTTATGGGGGATCTGTGGATGTTACACTGTTATGGGGGATCTGTGGATGTTACACTGTTATGGGGGATCTGTGGATGTTACACTGTTATGGGGGTTCTGTGGATGTTACACTGTTATGGGGGATCTGTGGATGTTACACTGTTATGGGGGATCTGTGGATGTTACACTGTATGGGGGATCTGTGGATGTTACACTGTTATGGGGGATCTGTGGATGTTACACTGTTATGAGGGATCTGTGGATGTTACACTGTTATGGGGGGATCTGTGGATGTTACACTGTTATGGGGGATCTGTGGATGTTACAGTGTTATGGGGGATCTGTGGATGTTACACTGTTATGGGGGGATCTGTGGATGTTACACTGTTATGGAGGATCTGTGGATGTTACACTGTTATGGGGGATCTGTGGATGTTACAGTGTTATGGGGGATCTGTGGATGTTACACTGTTATGGGGGATCTGTGGATGTTACACTGTTATGAGGGATCTGTGGATGTTACACTGTTATGGGGGATCTGTGGATGTTATACTGTTATGGGGGATCTGTGGATGTTACACTGTTATGGAGGATCTGTGGGTGTTACAGTGTTATGGGGGATCTGTGGATGTTACACTGTTATGGAGGATCTGTGGATGTTTCAGTGTTATGGGGGATCTGTGGATGTTATACTGTTATGGGGAATCTGTGGATGTCACACTGTATGGGGGATCTGTAGATGTTATACTGTTATGGGGGATCTCTGGATGTTATACTGTTATGGGGGATCTGTGGATGTTATACTGTTATAGGGGATCTGTGGATGTTACACTGTTATGGGGGATCTGTGGATGTTACACTGTTATGGGGGATCTGTGGGTGTTACACTGTTATGGGGGATCTGTGGATGTTACAGTGTTATGGGGGATCTGTGGATGTTACACTGTTATGGGGGATCTGTGGATGTTACACTGTGCTGGGGATCTGTGGATGTTACACTGTGCTGGGGGATCTGTGGATGTTACACTGTGCTGGGGGATCTGTGGATGTTACACTGTGCTGGGGGATCTGTGGATGTTACACTGTTATGAGGGATCTGTGTATGTTATACTGTTATAGGGGATCTGTGGATGTTACACTGTTATGGGGGATCTGTGGATGTTACACTGTTATGGGGGATCTGTGGATGTTATACTGTTATAGGGGATCTGTGGCTGTTACACTGTTATGGGGGATCTGTGGATGTTACACTGTTATGGGGGATCTGTGGATGTTACAGTGTTATGGGGGATCTGTGGATGTTACACTGTTATGGGGGATCTGTGGATGTTACACTGTGCTGGGGATCTGTGGATGTTACACTGTGCTGGGGGATCTGTGGATGTAACACTGTGCTGGGGGATCTGTGGATGTTACACTGTTATGAGGGATCTGTGGATGTTACACTGTTATGGGGGATCTGTGGATGTTACACTGTTATGGGGGATCTGTGGATGTTACACTGTTATGGGGGATCTGTGGATGTTACAGTGTTATGGGGGATCTGTGGATGTTACACTGTTATGGGGGATCTGTGGATGTTACACTGTGCTGGGGATCTGTGGATGTTACACTGTTATGGGGGATCTGTGGATGTTACACTGTTATGGGGGATCTGTGGATGTTACACTGTTATGAGGGATCTGTGGATGTTACACTGTGCTGGGGGATCTGTGGATGTTACACTGTGCTGGGGGATCTGTGGATGTTACACTGTTATGGGGGATCTGTGGATGTTACACTGTTATGGGGGATCTGTGGATGTTACACTGTTATGGGGGATCTGTGGATGTTACACTGTGCTGGAGGATCTGTGGATGTTACACTGTTATGGGGGATCTGTGGATGTTACACTGTTATGAGGGATCTGTGGATGTTACACTGTGCTGGGGGATCTGTGGATGTTACACTGTGCTGGGGGATCTGTGGATGTTACACTGTTATGGGGGATCTGTGGATGTTACACTGTTATGGGGGATCTGTGGATGTTACACTGTTATGGGGGATCTGTGGATGTTACACTGTTATGGGGGATCTGTGGATGTTACAGTGTTATGGGGGATCTGTGGATGTTACACTGTTATGGGGGATCTGTGGATGTTACACTGTGCTGGGGATCTGTGGATGTTACACTGTGCTGGGGGATCTGTGGATGTTACACTGTGCTGGGGGATCTGTGGATGTTACACTGTGCTGGGGGATCTGTGGATGTTACACTGTTATGAGGGATCTGTGTATGTTATACTGTTATAGGGGATCTGTGGATGTTACACTGTTATGGGGGATCTGTGGATGTTACACTGTTATGGGGGATCTGTGGATGTTATACTGTTATAGGGGATCTGTGGCTGTTACACTGTTATGGGGGATCTGTGGATGTTACACTGTTATGGGGGATCTGTGGATGTTACAGTGTTATGGGGGATCTGTGGATGTTACACTGTTATGGGGGATCTGTGGATGTTACACTGTGCTGGGGATCTGTGGATGTTACACTGTGCTGGGGGATCTGTGGATGTAACACTGTGCTGGGGGATCTGTGGATGTTACACTGTTATGAGGGATCTGTGGATGTTACACTGTTATGGGGGATCTGTGGATGTTACACTGTTATGGGGGATCTGTGGATGTTACACTGTTATGGGGGATCTGTGGATGTTACAGTGTTATGGGGGATCTGTGGATGTTACACTGTTATGGGGGATCTGTGGATGTTACACTGTGCTGGGGATCTGTGGATGTTACACTGTTATGGGGGATCTGTGGATGTTACACTGTTATGGGGGATCTGTGGATGTTACACTGTTATGAGGGATCTGTGGATGTTACACTGTGCTGGGGGATCTGTGGATGTTACACTGTGCTGGGGGATCTGTGGATGTTACACTGTTATGGGGGATCTGTGGATGTTACACTGTTATGGGGGATCTGTGGATGTTACACTGTTATGGGGGATCTGTGGATGTTACACTGTGCTGGAGGATCTGTGGATGTTACACTGTTATGAGGGATCTGTGGATGTTACACTGTTATGGAGGATCTGTGGATGTTACACTGTTATGGGGGATCTGTGGATGTTACACTGTTATGGGGGATCTGTGGGTGTTACACTGTTATGGGGGATCTGTGGATGTTACACTGTTATGGGGGATCTGTGGATGTTACACTGTTATGGGGGATCTGTGGATGTCACACTGTATGGGGGATCTGTGGATGTTACACTGTGCTGGGGGATCTGTGGATGTTACACTGTTATGGGGGATCTGTGGATGTTACACTGTTATGGGGGATCTGTGGATGTTACACTGTTATGGAGGATCTGTGGATGTTACACTGTAATGGGGGATCTGTGGATGTTACAGTGTTATGGGGGATCTGTAGATGTTACACTGTTATGGGGGATCTGTGGATGTTAAACTGTTATGGGGGATCTCTGGATGTTATACTGTTATGGGGGATCTGTGGATGTTATACTGTTATGGGGGATCTGTGGATGTTACGCTGTTATGGGGGATCTGTGGATGTTACACTGTTATGGGGGATCTGTGGATGTTACAGTGTTATGGGGGATCTGTGGATGTTACACTGTTATGGGGGATCTGTAGATGTTACACTGTTATGGGGGATCTGTGGATGTTAAACTGTTATGGGGGATCTCTGGATGTTATACTGTTATGGGGGATCTGTGGATGTTATACTGTTATGGGGGATCTGTGGATGTTACGCTGTTATGGGGGATCTGTGGATGTTACACTGTTATGGGGGATCTGTGGATGTTACAGTGTTATGGGGGATCTGTGGATGTTACACTGTTATGGGGGTTCTGTGGATGTTACACTGTTATGGGGGTCTGTGGATGTTACACTGTTATGGGGGATCTGTGGATGTTACAGTGTAAAGGGGGATCTGTGGATGTTACACTGTTATGGAGGATCTCTGGATGTTATACTGTTATGGGGGATCTGTGGATGTTACACTGTTATGGGGGATCTGTGGATGTTATACTGTTATGGGGGATCTGTGGATGTTATACTGTTATGGGGGATCTGTGGATGTTACACTGTTATGGGGGATCTGTGGATGTTACACTGTTATGGGGGATCTGTGGATGTTACACTGTTATGGGGGATCTGTGGATGTTATACTGTTATGGGGGATCGGTGGATGTTACACTGTTATGGGGGATCTGTGGATGTTACAGTGTTATGGGGGATCTGTGGATGTTACACTGTTATGGGGGTTCTGTGGATGTTACACTGTTATGGAGGATCTGTGGATGTTACACTGTTATGGAGGATCTGTGGATGTTACACTGTTATGGGGGATCTGTGGATGTTACACTGTTATGGGGGATCTGTGGATGTTACACTGTTATGGGGGATCTGTGGATGTTACACTGTTATGGGGGATCTGTGGATGTTACACTGTATGGGGGATCTGTGGATGTCACACTGTATGGGGGATCTGTGGATGTTATAGTGTTATGGGGGATCTGTGGATGTTACACTGTATGGGGGATCTGTGGATGTTACACTGTTATGGGGGATCTGTGGATGTTACATTGTGCTGGGGGATCTGTAGATGTTACACGGTTATGGGGGATCTGTGGATGTTACACTGTTATGGGGGATCTGTGGATGTTACACTGTTATGGGGGTTCTGTGGATGTTACACTGTTATGGGGGATCTGTGGATGTTACACTGTTATGGGGGTTCTGTGGATGTTACACTGTTATGGGGGATCTGTGGATGTTACACTGTTATGGGGGATCTGTGGATGTTACACTGTATGGGGGATCTGTGGATGTTACACTGTTATGGGGGATCTGTGGATGTCACACTGTTATGGGGGATCTGTGGATGTTACACTGTTATGGGGGATCTGTGGATGTTACACTGTATGGGGGATCTGTGGATGTTATAGTGTTATGGGGGATCTGTGGATGTTACACTGTTATGGAGGATCTGTGGATGTTACACTGTTATGGAGGATCTGTGGATGTTACACTGTTATGGGGGATCTGTGGATGTTACACTGTTATGGGGGTTCTGTGGATGTTACACTGTTATGGGGGATCTGTGGATGTTACACTGTTATGGGGGATCTGTGGATGTTACACTGTTATGGGGGATCTGTGGATGTTACACTGTTATGGGGGTTCTGTGGATGTTACACTGTTATGGGGGATCTGTGGATGTTACACTGTTATGGGGGATCTGTGGATGTTACACTGTATGGGGGATCTGTGGATGTTACACTGTTATGGGGGATCTGTGGATGTCACACTGTTATGGGGGATCTGTGGATGTTACACTGTTATGGGGGATCTGTGGATGTTACACTGTATGGGGGATCTGTGGATGTTATAGTGTTATGGGGGATCTGTGGATGTTACACTGTTATGGAGGATCTGTGGATGTTACACTGTTATGGGGGATCTGTGGATGTTACACTGTATGGGGGATCTGTGGATGTTATAGTGTTATGGGGGATCTGTGGATGTTACACTGTTATGGGGGATCTGTGGATGTTACACTGTATGGGGGATCTGTGGATGTTACACTGTTATGGGGATCTGTGGATGTTACACTGTTATGGGGGATCTGTGGATGTTACACTGTTATGGGGGATCTGTGGATGTTACACTGTTATGGAGGATCTGTGGATGTTACACTGTATGGGGGATCTGTGGATGTTACACTGTTATGGCGGATCTGTGGATGTTACACTGTTATGGGGGATCTGTGGATGTTACACTGTTATGGGGGATCTGTGGATGTTACACTGTTATGGGGGGATCTGTGGATGTTACACTGTTATGGGGGATCTGTGGATGTTACACTGTTATGGGGGATCTGTGGATGTTACACTGTGCTGGGGGATCTGTGGATGTTACACTGTTATGGGGGATCTGTGGATGTTACACTGTATGGGGGATCTGTGGATGTTATAGTGTTATGGGGGATCTGTGGATGTTACACTGTTATGGAGGATCTGTGGATGTTACACTGTTATGGGGGATCTGTGGATGTTACACTGTATGGGGGATCTGTGGATGTTATAGTGTTATGGGGGATCTGTGGATGTTACACTGTTATGGGGGATCTGTGGATGTTACACTGTTATGGGGGATCTGTGGATGTAACACTGTGCTGGGGGATCTGTGGATGTTACATTGTTATGGAGGATCTGTGGATGTTACACTGTGCTGGGGGATCTGTGGATGTTACACTGTTATGGGGGATCTGTGGATGTTACACTGTTATGGGGGATCTGTGGATGTTACACTGTGCTGGGGGATCTGTAGATGTTACACTGTTATGGGGGATCTGTGGATGTTACACTGTTATGGGGGATCTGTGGATGTTACATTGTGCTGGGGGATCTGTAGATGTTACACGGTTATGGGGGATCTGTGGATGTTACACTGTTATGGGGGATCTGTGGATGTTACACTGTTATGGGGGATCTGTGGATGTTACACTGTTATGGGGGGATCTGTGGATGTTACACTGTTATGGGGGATCTGTGGATGTTACACTGTTATGGGGGATCTGTGGATGTTACACTGTTATGGGGGATCTGTGGATGTTACACTGTTATGGGGGATCTGTGGATGTTACACTGTTATGGGGGATCTGTGGATGTTACACTGTTATGGGGGATCTGTGGATGTTACACTGTGCTGGGGGATCTGTGGATGTTACACTGTTATGGGGGATCTGTGGATGTTACACTGTGCTGGAGGATCTGTGGATGTTACACTGTTATGGGGGATCTGTAGATGGTACACGGTTATGGGGGATCTGTAGATGTTACACTGTTATGGGGGATCTGTGGATGTTACACTGTTATGGGGGTTCTGTGGATGTTACACTGTTATGGGGGATCTGTGGATGTTACACTGTTATGGGGGATCTGTGGATGTTACACGGTTATGGGGGATCTGTGGATGTTACACTGTTATGGGGGTTCTGTGGATGTTACACTGTTATGGGGGATCTGTGGATGTTACACTGTTATGGGGGATCTGTGGATGTTACACTGTTATGGGGGATCTGTGGATGTTACACTGTTATGGGGGATCTGTGGATGTTACACTGTTATGGGGGATCTATGGATGTTACATTGTTATGGGGGATCTGTGGATGTTACACTGTTAAGTGGGATCTGTGGATGTTACACTGTTATGGAGGATCTGTGGATGTTACACTGTTATGGGGGATCTGTGGATGTTACACTGTTATGGGGGATCTGTGGATGTTACACTGTTATGGGGGATCTGTGGATGTTACACTGTTATGGAGGATCTGTGGATGTTACACTGTTATGGGGGATCTGTGGATGTTACACTGTTATGGGGGATCTGTGGATGTTACACTGTTATGGGGGATCTGTGGATGTTATACTGTTATGGAGGTTCTGTGGATGTTACAGTGTTATGGAGGATCTGTGGATGTTACACTGTTATGGAGGATCTGTGGATGTTACACTGTTATGGGGTATCTGTGGATGTTACACTGTTATGGGGGATCTGTGGATGTTACAGTGTTATGGAGGATCTGTGGATGTTACACTGTTATGTGGGATCTGTGGATGTTACACTGTTATGGAGGATCTGTGGATGTTACACTGTTATGGGGGATCTGTGGATGTTACACTGTTATGGGGGTTCTGTGAATGTTACACTATTATGGGGGATCTGTAGATGTTATACTGTTATGGAGGATCTGTGGATGTTACACTGTTATGGGGGATCTGTGGATGTTACACTGTTATGGGGGATCTGTGGATGTTACAGTGTTATGCAGGTTCTGTGGATGTTACACTGTTATGAGGGCTCTGTGGATGTTACATTGTTATGGGGGATCTGTGGATGTTACACTGTTATGGGGGATCTGTGGATGTTACACTGTTATGGGGGTTCTGTGGATGTTACACTGTTATGGGGGATCTGTAGATGTTATACTGTTATGGAGGATCTGTGGATGTTACACTGTTATGGGGGATCTGTGGATGTTACATTGTTATGGGGGATCTGTGGATGTTACAGTGTTATGCAGGTTCTGTGGATGTTACACTGTTATGAGGGTTCTGTGGATGTTACATTGTTATGGGGGATCTCTGGATGTTACACTGTTATGGGGGATCTGTGGATGTTACATTGTTATGGGGGATCTGTGGATGTTACACTGGTATGGGGTATCTCTGGATGTCACACTGTATGGGGGATCTGTGGATGTTACACTGTTATGGGGGATCTGTGGATGTTACACTGTTATGGGGGATCTGTGGATGTTACACTGTTATGAGGGATCTGTGGATGTTACACTGTTATGGGTGATCTGTGGATGTTATACTGTTATGGGGGATCTGTGGATGTTACACTGTTATGGAGGATCTGTGGGTGTTACAGTGTTATGGGGGATCTGTGGATGTCACACTGTATGGAGGATCTGTGGATGTTTCAGTGTTATGGGGGATCTGTGGATGTTATACTGTTATGGGGAATCTGTGGATGTCACACTGTATGGGGGATCTGTAGATGTTATACTGTTATGGGGGATCTCTGGATGTTATACTGTTATGGGGGATCTGTGGATGTTATACTGTTATAGGGGATCTGTGGATGTTACACTGTTATGGGGGATCTGTGGATGTTACACTGTTATGGGGGATCTGTGGATGTTACAGTGTTATGGGGGATCTGTGGATGTTACACTGTTATGGGGGATCTGTGGATGTTACACTGTGCTGGGGATCTGTGGATGTTACAGTGTTATGGGGGATCTGTGGATGTTACACTGTGCTGGGGGATCTGTGGATGTTACACTGTGCTGGGGGATCTGTGGATGTTACACTGTGCTGGGGATCTGTGGATGTTACACTGTTATGGGGGATCTGTGGATGTTACACTGTTATGGGGGATCTGTGGATGTTACACTGTGCTGGGGGATCTGTAGATGTTATACTGTTATGGGGGATCTCTGGATGTTATACTGTTATGGGGGATCTGTGGATGTTATACTGTTATAGGGGATCTGTGGATGTTACACTGTTATGGGGGATCTGTGGGTGTTACACTGTTATGGGGGATCTGTGGATGTTACAGTGTTATGGGGGATCTGTAGATGTTATACTGTTATGGGGGATCTGTGGATGTTACACTGTTATGGGGGATCTGTGGATGTTACACTGTGCTGGGGATCTGTGGATGTTACAGTGTTATGGGGGATCTGTGGATGTTACACTGTGCTGGGGGATCTGTGGATGTTACACTGTGCTGGGGGATCTGTGGATGTTACACTGTGCTGGAGGATCTGTGGATGTTACACTGTTATGAGGGATCTGTGGATGTTACACTGTTATGAGGGATCTGTGGATGTTACACTGTTATGGGGGGATCTGTGGATGTTACACTGTTATGGGGGATCTGTGGATGTTACAGTGTTATGGGGGATCTGTGGATGTTACACTGTTATGGGGGGATCTGTGGATGTTACACTGTTATGGAGGATCTGTGGATGTTACACTGTTATGGGGGATCTGTGGATGTTACAGTGTTATGGGGGATCTGTGGATGTTACACTGTTATGGGGGATCTGTGGATGTTACACTGTTATGAGGGATCTGTGGATGTTACACTGTTATGGGGGATCTGTGGATGTTATACTGTTATGGGGGATCTGTGGATGTTACACTGTTATGGAGGATCTGTGGGTGTTACAGTGTTATGGGGGATCTGTGGATGTTACACTGTTATGGAGGATCTGTGGATGTTTCAGTGTTATGGGGGATCTGTGGATGTTATACTGTTATGGGGAATCTGTGGATGTCACACTGTATGGGGGATCTGTAGATGTTATACTGTTATGGGGGATCTCTGGATGTTATACTGTTATGGGGGATCTGTGGATGTTATACTGTTATGGGGGATCTGTGGATGTTACACTGTTATGGGGGATCTGTGGATGTTACACTGTATGGGGGATCTGTGGATGTTACACTGTATGGGGGATCTGTGGATGTTATAGTGTTATGGGGGATCTGTGGATGTTACACTGTTATGGAGGATCTGTGGATGTTACACTGTTATGGAGGATCTGTGGATGTTACACTGTTATGGGGGATCTGTGGATGTTACACTGTTATGGGGGTTCTGTGGATGTTACACTGTTATGGGGGATCTGTGGATGTTACACTGTTATGGGGGATCTGTGGATGTTACACTGTTATGGGGGATCTGTGGATGTTACACTGTTATGGGGGTTCTGTGGATGTTACACTGTTATGGGGGATCTGTGGATGTTACACTGTTATGGGGGATCTGTGGATGTTATACTGTTATGGGGAATCTGTGGATGTTACAGTGTTATGGGGGATCTGTGGATGTTACACTGTTATGGGGGATCTGTGGATGTTACACTGTGCTGGGGATCTGTGGATGTTACAGTGTTATGGGGGATCTGTGGATGTTACACTGTGCTGGGGGATCTGTGGATGTTACACTGTGCTGGGGGATCTGTGGATGTTACACTGTGCTGGAGGATCTGTGGATGTTACACTGTTATGGAGGATCTGTGGATGTTACACTGTTATGGGGGATCTGTGGATGTTACACTGTTATGGGGGTTCTGTGGATGTTACACTGTTATGGGGGATCTGTGGATGTTACACTGTTATGGGGGTTCTGTGGATGTTACACTGTTATGGGGGATCTGTGGATGTTACACTGTATGGGGGATCTGTGGATGTTATAGTGTTATGGGGGATCTGTGGATGTTACACTGTTATGGAGGATCTGTGGATGTTACACTGTTATGGAGGATCTGTGGATGTTACACTGTTATGGGGGATCTGTGGATGTTACACTGTTATGAGGGATCTGTGGATGTTACACTGTTATGGGTGATCTGTGGATGTTATACTGTTATGGGGGATCTGTGGATGTTACACTGTTATGGAGGATCTGTGGGTGTTACAGTGTTATGGGGGATCTGTGGATGTCACACTGTATGGAGGATCTGTGGATGTTTCAGTGTTATGGGGGATCTGTGGATGTTATACTGTTATGGGGAATCTGTGGATGTCACACTGTATGGGGGATCTGTAGATGTTATACTGTTATGGGGGATCTCTGGATGTTATACTGTTATGGGGGATCTGTGGATGTTATACTGTTATAGGGGATCTGTGGATGTTACACTGTTATGGGGGATCTGTGGATGTTACACTGTTATGGGGGATCTGTGGATGTTACAGTGTTATGGGGGATCTGTGGATGTTACACTGTTATGGGGGATCTGTGGATGTTACACTGTGCTGGGGATCTGTGGATGTTACAGTGTTATGGGGGATCTGTGGATGTTACACTGTGCTGGGGGATCTGTGGATGTTACACTGTGCTGGGGGATCTGTGGATGTTACACTGTGCTGGAGGATCTGTGGATGTTACACTGTTATGAGGGATCTGTGGATGTTACACTGTTATGAGGGATCTGTGGATGTTACACTGTTATGGGGGGATCTGTGGATGTTACACTGTTATGGGGGATCTGTGGATGTTACAGTGTTATGGGGGATCTGTGGATGTTACACTGTTATGGGGGGATCTGTGGATGTTACACTGTTATGGAGGATCTGTGGATGTTACACTGTTATGGGGGATCTGTGGATGTTACAGTGTTATGGGGGATCTGTGGATGTTACACTGTTATGGGGGATCTGTGGATGTTACACTGTTATGAGGGATCTGTGGATGTTACACTGTTATGGGGGATCTGTGGATGTTATACTGTTATGGGGGATCTGTGGATGTTACACTGTTATGGAGGATCTGTGGGTGTTACAGTGTTATGGGGGATCTGTGGATGTTACACTGTTATGGAGGATCTGTGGATGTTTCAGTGTTATGGGGGATCTGTGGATGTTATACTGTTATGGGGAATCTGTGGATGTCACACTGTATGGGGGATCTGTAGATGTTATACTGTTATGGGGGATCTCTGGATGTTATACTGTTATGGGGGATCTGTGGATGTTATACTGTTATGGGGGATCTGTGGATGTTACACTGTTATGGGGGATCTGTGGATGTTACACTGTTATGGGGGATCTGTGGGTGTTACACTGTTATGGGGGATCTGTGGATGTTACAGTGTTATGGGGGATCTGTGGATGTTACACTGTTATGGGGGATCTGTGGATGTTACACTGTGCTGGGGATCTGTGGATGTTACACTGTGCTGGGGGATCTGTGGATGTTACACTGTGCTGGGGGATCTGTGGATGTTACACTGTGCTGGGGGATCTGTGGATGTTACACTGTTATGAGGGATCTGTGGATGTTATACTGTTATAGGGGATCTGTGGATGTTACACTGTTATGGGGGATCTGTGGATGTTACACTGTTATGGGGGATCTGTGGATGTTATACTGTTATAGGGGATCTGTGGATGTTACACTGTTATGGGGGATCTGTGGATGTTACACTGTTATGGGGGATCTGTGGATGTTACACTGTTATGGGGGATCTGTGGATGTCACACTGTATGGGGGATCTGTGGATGTTACACTGTGCTGGGGGATCTGTGGATGTTACACTGTTATGGGGGATCTGTGGATGTTACACTGTTATGGGGGATCTGTGGATGTTACACTGTTATGGAGGATCTGTGGATGTTACACTGTAATGGGGGATCTGTGGATGTTACAGTGTTATGGGGGATCTGTGGATGTTACACTGTTATGGGGGATCTGTAGATGTTACACTGTTATGGGGGATCTGTGGATGTTAAACTGTTATGGGGGATCTCTGGATGTTATACTGTTATGGGGGATCTGTGGATGTTATACTGTTATGGGGGATCTGTGGATGTTACGCTGTTATGGGGGATCTGTGGATGTTACACTGTTATGGGGGATCTGTGGATGTTACAGTGTTATGGGGGATCTGTGGATGTTACACTGTTATGGGGGATCTGTAGATGTTACACTGTTATGGGGGATCTGTGGATGTTAAACTGTTATGGGGGATCTCTGGATGTTATACTGTTATGGGGGATCTGTGTATGTTATACTGTTATGGGGGATCTGTGGATGTTACGCTGTTATGGGGGATCTGTGGATGTTACACTGTTATGGGGGATCTGTGGATGTTACAGTGTTATGGGGGATCTGTGGATGTTACACTGTTATGGGGGTTCTGTGGATGTTACACTGTTATGGGGGTCTGTGGATGTTACACTGTTATGGGGGATCTGTGGATGTTACAGTGTAATGGGGGATCTGTGGATGTTACACTGTTATGGAGGATCTCTGGATGTTATACTGTTATGGGGGATCTGTGGATGTTACACTGTTATGGGGGATCTGTGGATGTTATACTGTTATGGGGGATCTGTGGATGTTATACTGTTATGGGGGATCTGTGGATGTTACACTGTTATGGGGGATCTGTGGATGTTACACTGTTATGGGGGATCTGTGGATGTTACACTGTTATGGGGGATCTGTGGATGTTATACTGTTATGGGGGATCGGTGGATGTTACACTGTTATGGGGGATCTGTGGATGTTACAGTGTTATGGGGGATCTGTGGATGTTACACTGTTATGGGGGTTCTGTGGATGTTACACTGTTATGGAGGATCTGTGGATGTTACACTGTTATGGAGGATCTGTGGATGTTACACTGTTATGGGGGATCTGTGGATGTTACACTGTTATGGGGGATCTGTGGATGTTACACTGTTATGGGGGATCTGTGGATGTTACACTGTTATGGGGGATCTGTGGATGTTACACTGTATGGGGGATCTGTGGATGTCACACTGTATGGGGGATCTGTGGATGTTATAGTGTTATGGGGGATCTGTGGATGTTACACTGTATGGGGGATCTGTGGATGTTACACTGTTATGGGGGATCTGTGGATGTTATAGTGTTATGGGGGATCTGTGGATGTTACACTGTTATGGAGGATCTGTGGATGTTACACTGTTATGGAGGATCTGTGGATGTTACACTGTTATGGGGGATCTGTGGATGTTACACTGTTATGGGGGTTCTGTGGATGTTACACTGTTATGGGGGATCTCTGGATGTTACACTGTTATGGGGGATCTGTGGATGTTACACTGTTATGGGGGATCTGTGGATGTTATAGTGTTATGGGGGATCTGTGGATGTTACACTGTTATGGAGGATCTGTGGATGTTACACTGTTATGGAGGATCTGTGGATGTTACACTGTTATGGGGGATCTGTGGATGTTACACTGTTATGGGGGTTCTGTGGATGTTACACTGTTATGGGGGATCTGTGGATGTTACACTGTTATGGGGGTTCTGTGGATGTTACACTGTTATGGGGGATCTGTGGATGTTACACTGTTATGGGGGATCTGTGGATGTTACACTGTATGGGGGATCTGTGGATGTTACACTGTTATGGGGGATCTGTGGATGTCACACTGTTATGGGGGATCTGTGGATGTTACAGTGTTATGGGGGATCTGTGGATGTTACACTGTATGGGGGATCTGTGGATGTTACACTGTTATGGGGGATCTGTGGATGTTATAGTGTTATGGGGGATCTGTGGATGTTACACTGTTATGGAGGATCTGTGGATGTTACACTGTTATGGAGGATCTGTGGATGTTACACTGTTATGGGGGATCTGTGGATGTTACACTGTTATGGGGGTTCTGTGGATGTTACACTGTTATGGGGGATCTGTGGATGTTACACTGTTATGGGGGTTCTGTGGATGTTACACTGTTATGGGGGATCTGTGGATGTTACACTGTTATGGGGGATCTGTGGATGTTACACTGTATGGGGGATCTGTGGATGTTACACTGTTATGGGGGATCTGTGGATGTCACACTGTTATGGGGGATCTGTGGATGTTACACTGTTATGGGGGATCTGTGGATGTTACACTGTATGGGGGATCTGTGGATGTTACACTGTATGGGGGATCTGTGGATGTTATAGTGTTATGGGGGATCTGTGGATGTTACACTGTTATGGAGGATCTGTGGATGTTACACTGTTATGGAGGATCTGTGGATGTTACACTGTTATGGGGGATCTGTGGATGTTACACTGTTATGGGGGTTCTGTGGATGTTACACTGTTATGGGGGATCTGTGGATGTTACACTGTTATGGGGGATCTGTGGATGTTACACTGTTATGGGGGATCTGTGGATGTTACACTGTTATGGGGGTTCTGTGGATGTTACACTGTTATGGGGGATCTGTGGATGTTACACTGTTATGGGGGATCTGTGGATGTTACACTGTATGGGGGATCTGTGGATGTTACACTGTTATGGGGGATCTGTGGATGTTACACTGTTATGAGGGATCTGTGGATGTTACACTGTTATGGGGGGATCTGTGGATGTTACACTGTTATGGGGGATCTGTGGATGTTACAGTGTTATGGGGGATCTGTGGATGTTACACTGTTATGGGGGGATCTGTGGATGTTACACTGTTATGGAGGATCTGTGGATGTTACACTGTTATGGGGGATCTGTGGATGTTACAGTGTTATGGGGGATCTGTGGATGTTACACTGTTATGGGGGATCTGTGGATGTTACACTGTTATGAGGGATCTGTGGATGTTACACTGTTATGGGGGATCTGTGGATGTTATACTGTTATGGGGGATCTGTGGATGTTACACTGTTATGGAGGATCTGTGGGTGTTACAGTGTTATGGGGGATCTGTGGATGTTACACTGTTATGGAGGATCTGTGGATGTTTCAGTGTTATGGGGGATCTGTGGATGTTATACTGTTATGGGGAATCTGTGGATGTCACACTGTATGGGGGATCTGTAGATGTTATACTGTTATGGGGGATCTCTGGATGTTATACTGTTATGGGGGATCTGTGGATGTTATACTGTTATAGGGGATCTGTGGATGTTACACTGTTATGGGGGATCTGTGGATGTTACACTGTTATGGGGGATCTGTGGGTGTTACACTGTTATGGGGGATCTGTGGATGTTACACTGTTATGGGGGTTCTGTGGATGTTACACTGTTATGGGGGATCTGTGGATGTTACACTGTTATGGGGGTTCTGTGGATGTTACACTGTTATGGGGGATCTGTGGATGTTACACTGTTATGGGCGATCTGTGGATGTTACACTGTATGGGGGATCTGTGGATGTTACACTGTTATGGGGGATCTGTGGATGTCACACTGTTATGGGGGATCTGTGGATGTTACACTGTTATGGGGGATCTGTGGATGTTACACTGTATGGGGGATCTGTGGATGTTACACTGTATGGGGGATCTGTGGATGTTATAGTGTTATGGGGGATCTGTGGATGTTACACTGTTATGGAGGATCTGTGGATGTTACACTGTTATGGAGGATCTGTGGATGTTACACTGTTATGGGGGATCTGTGGATGTTACACTGTTATGGGGGTTCTGTGGATGTTACACTGTTATGGGGGATCTGTGGATGTTACACTGTTATGGGGGATCTGTGGATGTTACACTGTTATGGGGGATCTGTGGATGTTACACTGTTATGGGGGTTCTGTGGATGTTACACTGTTATGGGGGATCTGTGGATGTTACACTGTTATGGGGGATCTGTGGATGTTACACTGTATGGGGGATCTGTGGATGTTACACTGTTATGGGGGATCTGTGGATGTTACACTGTTATGAGGGATCTGTGGATGTTACACTGTTATGGGGGGATCTGTGGATGTTACACTGTTATGGGGGATCTGTGGATGTTACAGTGTTATGGGGGATCTGTGGATGTTACACTGTTATGGGGGGATCTGTGGATGTTACACTGTTATGGAGGATCTGTGGATGTTACACTGTTATGGGGGATCTGTGGATGTTACAGTGTTATGGGGGATCTGTGGATGTTACACTGTTATGGGGGATCTGTGGATGTTACACTGTTATGAGGGATCTGTGGATGTTACACTGTTATGGGGGATCTGTGGATGTTATACTGTTATGGGGGATCTGTGGATGTTACACTGTTATGGAGGATCTGTGGGTGTTACAGTGTTATGGGGGATCTGTGGATGTTACACTGTTATGGAGGATCTGTGGATGTTTCAGTGTTATGGGGGATCTGTGGATGTTATACTGTTATGGGGAATCTGTGGATGTCACACTGTATGGGGGATCTGTAGATGTTATACTGTTATGGGGGATCTCTGGATGTTATACTGTTATGGGGGATCTGTGGATGTTATACTGTTATAGGGGATCTGTGGATGTTACACTGTTATGGGGGATCTGTGGATGTTACACTGTTATGGGGGATCTGTGGGTGTTACACTGTTATGGGGGATCTGTGGATGTTACAGTGTTATGGGGGATCTGTGGATGTTACACTGTTATGGGGGATCTGTGGATGTTACACTGTGCTGGGGATCTGTGGATGTTACACTGTGCTGGGGGATCTGTGGATGTTACACTGTGCTGGGGGATCTGTGGATGTTACACTGTGCTGGGGGATCTGTGGATGTTACACTGTTATGAGGGATCTGTGGATGTTATACTGTTATAGGGGATCTGTGGATGTTACACTGTTATGGGGGATCTGTGGATGTTACACTGTTATGGGGGATCTGTGGATGTTATACTGTTATAGGGGATCTGTGGATGTTACACTGTTATGGGGGATCTGTGGATGTTACACTGTTATGGGGGATCTGTGGATGTTACAGTGTTATGGGGGATCTGTGGATGTTACACTGTTATGGGGGATCTGTGGATGTTACACTGTGCTGGGGATCTGTGGATGTTACACTGTGCTGGGGGATCTGTGGATGTAACACTGTGCTGGGGGATCTGTGGATGTTACACTGTTATGAGGGATCTGTGGATGTTACACTGTTATGGGGGATCTGTGGATGTTACACTGTTATGGGGGATCTGTGGATGTTACACTGTTATGGGGGATCTGTGGATGTTACAGTGTTATGGGGGATCTGTGGATGTTACACTGTTATGGGGGATCTGTGGATGTTACACTGTGCTGGGGATCTGTGGATGTTACACTGTTATGGGGGATCTGTGGATGTTACACTGTTATGGGGGATCTGTGGATGTTACACTGTTATGAGGGATCTGTGGATGTTACACTGTGCTGGGGGATCTGTGGATGTTACACTGTGCTGGGGGATCTGTGGATGTTACACTGTTATGGGGGATCTGTGGATGTTACACTGTTATGGGGGATCTGTGGATGTTACACTGTTATGAGGGAGCAGTGTATGTTACACTGTGCTGGAGGATCTGTGGATGTTACACTGTTATGAGGGATCTGTGGATGTTACACTGTTATGGAGGATCTGTGGATGTTACACTGTTATGGGGGATCTGTGGATGTTACACTGTTATGGGGGATCTGTGGGTGTTACACTGTTATGGGGGATCTGTGGATGTTACACTGTTATGGGGGATCTGTGGATGTTACACTGTTATGGGGGATCTGTGGATGTCACACTGTATGGGGGATCTGTGGATGTTACACTGTGCTGGGGGATCTGTGGATGTTACACTGTTATGGGGGATCTGTGGATGTTACACTGTTATGGGGGATCTGTGGATGTTACACTGTTATGGAGGATCTGTGGATGTTACACTGTAATGGGGGATCTGTGGATGTTACAGTGTTATGGGGGATCTGTAGATGTTACACTGTTATGGGGGATCTGTGGATGTTAAACTGTTATGGGGGATCTCTGGATGTTATACTGTTATGGGGGATCTGTGGATGTTATACTGTTATGGGGGATCTGTGGATGTTACGCTGTTATGGGGGATCTGTGGATGTTACACTGTTATGGGGGATCTGTGGATGTTACAGTGTTATGGGGGATCTGTGGATGTTACACTGTTATGGGGGATCTGTAGATGTTACACTGTTATGGGGGATCTGTGGATGTTAAACTGTTATGGGGGATCTCTGGATGTTATACTGTTATGGGGGATCTGTGGATGTTATACTGTTATGGGGGATCTGTGGATGTTACGCTGTTATGGGGGATCTGTGGATGTTACACTGTTATGGGGGATCTGTGGATGTTACAGTGTTATGGGGGATCTGTGGATGTTACACTGTTATGGGGGTTCTGTGGATGTTACACTGTTATGGGGGTCTGTGGATGTTACACTGTTATGGGGGATCTGTGGATGTTACAGTGTAATGGGGGATCTGTGGATGTTACACTGTTATGGAGGATCTCTGGATGTTATACTGTTATGGGGGATCTGTGGATGTTACACTGTTATGGGGGATCTGTGGATGTTATACTGTTATGGGGGATCTGTGGATGTTATACTGTTATGGGGGATCTGTGGATGTTACACTGTTATGGGGGATCTGTGGATGTTACACTGTTATGGGGGATCTGTGGATGTTACACTGTTATGGGGGATCTGTGGATGTTATACTGTTATGGGGGATCGGTGGATGTTACACTGTTATGGGGGATCTGTGGATGTTACAGTGTTATGGGGGATCTGTGGATGTTACACTGTTATGGGGGTTCTGTGGATGTTACACTGTTATGGAGGATCTGTGGATGTTACACTGTTATGGAGGATCTGTGGATGTTACACTGTTATGGGGGATCTGTGGATGTTACACTGTTATGGGGGATCTGTGGATGTTACACTGTTATGGGGGATCTGTGGATGTTACACTGTTATGGGGGATCTGTGGATGTTACACTGTATGGGGGATCTGTGGATGTCACACTGTATGGGGGATCTGTGGATGTTATAGTGTTATGGGGGATCTGTGGATGTTACACTGTATGGGGGATCTGTGGATGTTACACTGTTATGGGGGATCTGTGGATGTTACATTGTGCTGGGGGATCTGTAGATGTTACACGGTTATGGGGGATCTGTGGATGTTACACTGTTATGGGGGATCTGTGGATGTTACACTGTTATGGGGGTTCTGTGGATGTTACACTGTTATGGGGGATCTGTGGATGTTACACTGTTATGGGGGTTCTGTGGATGTTACACTGTTATGGGGGATCTGTGGATGTTACACTGTTATGGGGGATCTGTGGATGTTACACTGTATGGGGGATCTGTGGATGTTACACTGTTATGGGGGATCTGTGGATGTCACACTGTTATGGGGGATCTGTGGATGTTACACTGTTATGGGGGATCTGTGGATGTTACACTGTATGGGGGATCTGTGGATGTTATAGTGTTATGGGGGATCTGTGGATGTTACACTGTTATGGAGGATCTGTGGATGTTACACTGTTATGGAGGATCTGTGGATGTTACACTGTTATGGGGGATCTGTGGATGTTACACTGTTATGGGGGTTCTGTGGATGTTACACTGTTATGGGGGATCTGTGGATGTTACACTGTTATGGGGGATCTGTGGATGTTACACTGTTATGGGGGATCTGTGGATGTTACACTGTTATGGGGGTTCTGTGGATGTTACACTGTTATGGGGGATCTGTGGATGTTACACTGTTATGGGGGATCTGTGGATGTTACACTGTATGGGGGATCTGTGGATGTTACACTGTTATGGGGGATCTGTGGATGTCACACTGTTATGGGGGATCTGTGGATGTTACACTGTTATGGGGGATCTGTGGATGTTACACTGTATGGGGGATCTGTGGATGTTATAGTGTTATGGGGGATCTGTGGATGTTACACTGTTATGGAGGATCTGTGGATGTTACACTGTTATGGGGGATCTGTGGATGTTACACTGTATGGGGGATCTGTGGATGTTATAGTGTTATGGGGGATCTGTGGATGTTACACTGTTATGGGGGATCTGTGGATGTTACACTGTATGGGGGATCTGTGGATGTTACACTGTTATGGGGATCTGTGGATGTTACACTGTTATGGGGGATCTGTGGATGTTACACTGTTATGGGGGATCTGTGGATGTTACACTGTTATGGAGGATCTGTGGATGTTACACTGTATGGGGGATCTGTGGATGTTACACTGTTATGGCGGATCTGTGGATGTTACACTGTTATGGGGGATCTGTGGATGTTACACTGTTATGGGGGATCTGTGGATGTTACACTGTTATGGGGGATCTGTGGATGTAACACTGTGCTGGGGGATCTGTGGATGTTACATTGTTATGGAAGATCTGTGGATGTTACACTGTGCTGGGGGATCTGTGGATGTTACACTGTTATGGGGGATCTGTGGATGTTACACTGTTATGGGGGATATGTGGATGTTACACTGTGCTGGGGGATCTGTAGATGTTACACTGTTATGGGGGATCTGTGGATGTTACACTGTAATGGGGGATCTGTGGATGTTACATTGTGCTGGGGGATCTGTAGATGTTACACGGTTATGGGGGATCTGTGGATGTTACACTGTTATGGGGGATCTGTGGATGTTACACTGTTATGGGGGATCTGTGGATGTTACACTATTATGGGGGGATCTGTGGATGTTACACTGTTATGGGGGATCTGTGGATGTTACACTGTTATGGGGGATCTGTGGATGTTACACTGTGCTGGGGGATCTGTGGATGTTACACTGTTATGGAGGATCTGTGGATGTTACACTGTGCTGGAGGATCTGTGGATGTTACACTGTTATGGGGGGATCTGTGGATGTTACACTGTTATGGGGGATCTGTGGATGTTACACTGTTATGGGGGATCTGTGGATGTTACACTGTTATGGGGGATCTGTGGATGTTACACTGTTATGGAGGATCTGTGGATGTTACACTGTATGGGGGATCTGTGGATGTTACACTGTTATGGCGGATCTGTGGATGTTACACTGTTATGGGGGATCTGTGGATGTTACACTGTTATGGGGGATCTGTGGATGTTACACTGTTATGGGGGATCTGTGGATGTAACACTGTGCTGGGGGATCTGTGGATGTTACATTGTTATGGAGGATCTGTGGATGTTACACTGTGCTGGGGGATCTGTGGATGTTACACTGTTATGGGGGATCTGTGGATGTTACACTGTTATGGGGGATCTGTGGATGTTACACTGTGCTGGGGGATCTGTAGATGTTACACTGTTATGGGGGATCTGTGGATGTTACACTGTTATGGGGGATCTGTGGATGTTACATTGTGCTGGGGGATCTGTAGATGTTACACGGTTATGGGGGATCTGTGGATGTTACACTGTTATGGGGGATCTGTGGATGTTACACTGTTATGGGGGATCTGTGGATGTTACACTGTTATGGGGGGATCTGTGGATGTTACACTGTTATGGGGGATCTGTGGATGTTACACTGTTATGGGGGATCTGTGGATGTTACACTGTTATGGGGGATCTGTGGATGTTACACTGTTATGGGGGATCTGTGGATGTTACACTGTTATGGGGGATCTGTGGATGTTACACTGTTATGGGGGATCTGTGGATGTTACACTGTTATGGGGGATCTGTGGATGTTACACTGTAATGGGGGATCTGTGGATGTTACATTGTGCTGGGGGATCTGTAGATGTTACACGGTTATGGGGGATCTGTGGATGTTACACTGTTATGGGGGATCTGTGGATGTTACACTGTTATGGGGGATCTGTGGATGTTACACTATTATGGGGGGATCTGTGGATGTTACACTGTTATGGGGGATCTGTGGATGTTACACTGTTATGGGGGATCTGTGGATGTTACACTGTGCTGGGGGATCTGTGGATGTTACACTGTTATGGAGGATCTGTGGATGTTACACTGTGCTGGAGGATCTGTGGATGTTACACTGTTTTGGGGGGATCTGTGGATGTTACACTGTTATGGGGGATCTGTGGATGTTACACTGTTATGGGGGATCTGTGGATGTTACACTGTTATGGGGGATCTGTGGATGTTACACTGTTATGGAGGATCTGTGGATGTTACACTGTATGGGGGATCTGTGGATGTTACACTGTTATGGCGGATCTGTGGATGTTACACTGTTATGGGGGATCTGTGGATGTTACACTGTTATGGGGGATCTGTGGATGTTACACTGTTATGGGGGATCTGTGGATGTAACACTGTGCTGGGGGATCTGTGGATGTTACATTGTTATGGAGGATCTGTGGATGTTACACTGTGCTGGGGGATCTGTGGATGTTACACTGTTATGGGGGATCTGTGGATGTTACACTGTTATGGGGGATCTGTGGATGTTACACTGTGCTGGGGGATCTGTAGATGTTACACTGTTATGGGGGATCTGTGGATGTTACACTGTTATGGGGGATCTGTGGATGTTACATTGTGCTGGGGGATCTGTAGATGTTACACGGTTATGGGGGATCTGTGGATGTTACACTGTTATGGGGGATCTGTGGATGTTACACTGTTATGGGGGATCTGTGGATGTTACACTGTTATGGGGGGATCTGTGGATGTTACACTGTTATGGGGGATCTGTGGATGTTACACTGTTATGGGGGATCTGTGGATGTTACACTGTTATGGGGGATCTGTGGATGTTACACTGTTATGGGGGATCTGTGGATGTTACACTGTTATGGGGGATCTGTGGATGTTACACTGTTATGGGGGATCTGTGGATGTTACACTGTGCTGGGGGATCTGTGGATGTTACACTGTTATGGGGGATCTGTGGATGTTACACTGTGCTGGAGGATCTGTGGATGTTACACTGTTATGGGGGATCTGTAGATGGTACACGGTTATGGGGGATCTGTAGATGTTACACTGTTATGGGGGATCTGTGGATGTTACACTGTTATGGGGGTTCTGTGGATGTTACACTGTTATGGGGGGTCTGTGGATGTTACACTGTTATGGGGGATCTGTGGATGTTACACGGTTATGGGGGATCTGTGGATGTTACACTGTTATGGGGGTTCTGTGGATGTTACACTGTTATGGGGGATCTGTGGATGTTACACTGTTATGGGGGATCTGTGGATGTTACACTGTTATGGGGGTTCTG